>NC_056744.1:1329445433-1329490433 GCF_019279795.1 Protopterus annectens | reverse complement strand
CATTTTACATGGTGCCTGAGTGGGGCTATAGTCAGATGACGTGGCTCAGTCCAGGGGGCTGTATGCCCTGATGTTCCCTCACTCAGGTCCTTGGTGACTGCCTCGGAAATGTCCACCAAGTTTAACAGTCATCATCCCCCTGCCAGACATCCAAACTGTGTACAGTCAGCTGTGTGTGGATCACATATATGTATGCTGATCAGCTCCATGATGATTGCCGTTACATCCATACAGATATGGATACTCATGTAAAGAGGTCTATAGCTCTGGTGGGCAGTACATGCACCATCTCTGTGCAAGGGTATAACAGTTGGTTTTGTCCAGTCAGCTGGGGTTCAGCCAGTGATTTCAGTATGATTGCAAGGTACTCCCAATCCTGTTAGTAATCTATGACACATCCCATGTAGGATGCAGTCTGGGATGTTGACATGTCCAATAGCTGTTGTGTATCCTCCATAAAGAGGCCAGTTATGACATGCTCTGTAAGTATGGAAGTTATGGGACAGGTTGCAGGAATGTCATGCATTACATGTGGTGGGGACAGGGGAGTAACGTTACGCAGAACATTTGGGACTAGAGATTAGCTATGGGTACAGACACATTCTATGTGGCATCATTAAGTATGAGTTCACCAACAATCTGAGCCTGTGCTTTGAAGTTACACATATAACTACACTTTCCGTTGTGGTTTTGATTTGTGTGGGTGGCTAATTTTGTCACTTACTGTGTCTACGCAACATCACAACACTATGTGGTTGTAGCTGAGGAGGTTGTGTCACCATTTTAGGGGGAGCACCCTCAACCAAACTGTCACATAGCAATTCCCACCTGCTTTTGTACAGCCTGATAGTGGCAGTTCCCCACCAGGTAGGTTTGCTGTGCCATGAGGATCTTGTCTTCCTCCTGTCAGGTACAGCCTAGTTCATGCATTTGCAATGTGCTGGCATAATGCATGGGTGTACAGCTCTGCATATGATCCCATCAGAGGGGGGATGCAATCAAGCTAAGTAAACTATCCCACAGGAGGTAATAAATGGTTTAGTTGAACTATATGTCTGTATTGTCTGCAAGGGGAGTTTAGTACTGACACTGATCCATGGTCAGATCTGACTAGGGAGGACCTCACACTGGGGGGCTGCAATGGTTACCCATATTGGTAAACATATTTTGCAATACATTGGCTCCCCTTAAGGCATGTCATGGCACTGCTCCAGGACATTGTAGTTAAGGATGTAGACTAACTTTTGGGCAAGTAAGCTGCAGTATGACTAAGCAACACAGTTGTTGGTCACTTAATGCCACCCCACAACAGGGTGTACTGATATATCTTGGTAGACACGTGTACATACAAATACACACAATAGGTGTCTGGATACATGGAGCTGCTCCTGCAGCCGGCTATTGCTTGATTATGTGCCCTTCCAGTACTGAATAGTACCTGCATTGTCTCCAGGAAATCACAGTGTTTCACAAAATTAGGATGTGTATCTGTCCTTAATGAGTATGTATACACCACCTGCATTACCTTGAACATTGACAGTTTGATGTGTGAAGATGTGGTTGGACGTGTAGTCTGGTATGGCTGCGGTACTGTCCACAGCCTTGTACCAAATGTCCACAACTGCACACAGGCCTTAATAAACCAGGCTGGGGACACATTCTACAGCGTGGGGTTCAGTGTTGCCATACCCACATGTAGCAACATAACCATGATGCTGTATAAAGATGGTCTCATTGCCAACTTTTCCCTGAACAGTGCATCTAAGTTGCATTGTGGGGATGTCAGTAGCCATGGCCGTTACTTTAAATCTCAGGGTTGAGAGATGTACACCATCACTGGTGAAGAATTGATGTCTGTTGAGCAAAGCATCTAAGGAAGAAATGTAGTAGATCTCCTGATGATGACACCACACGCTAAGGCAATTATTGACTTCCATCAATTTCTGTGTGTATGGAGCCATCATCACAGGTAAGTTCCAACTGCAGCGGAAAGATATGCATATAACCACGAGAGACATAGACTGGCTAAGCATAGTTATGTGTCTACATACAGGCCAGTGACATATGTCCCTAGTCGTACACACCTGCAGGAACTATGATACTGACATTATGTTAACTGATGTCCCTTGATTTGCAGCAATGTGTGGTAAGGCCTATTGTTTCAATCCACAGACAGCTATCTGTGACCTATCCCATATGTAGCCACTTGACACAGACATCAATGTGTATCACAATGTAATCACCTTGACTAAGAGGTGTTATTTTGCATTTTGCCTTGGGTGTTTGACTGATTAGAGAGTGGTGCATGCAGTATTATGTGTCCTGTGCACTCCAGAGGCAGGATGTTCTGAGGTGTTTGTCTGGCAAAGTGTCTTGTAAGGGGCTGCACACATGCAGGTGTGTGTGATGTGGGTGTAGGTGGTGCAGGATGTAAGCTGTACATGTTGGCATAATGCTCATTGCCATATGTAATGACTGCTGTTGGAGACACCATGACAGCAAGGTTTGAAATGCAGTCACACCTGTCACACATTGTGTGTGTGTCATAGGAGTAGAGCAGTGGGGGACACTCCTAACACCTCAACAGCAAGTCCTGCAAAGGTAGGGTCATACTGTCACACCCTTGGGGTTGACAGCCTGATATACAATGTTTGTAGGCATACCTTTCAGTGAAGATGTGGATGCCTGTGCATGCATAGTGAGCTTGTTCAACTTTGCTGACATTACGTTGGCCTCGCAAGCATACAATGCTTGTCAAGCAACTGGACAGTACACTGGTTGTTGTGTGATATGATGTGGGAACACAGACATGTGTGTTGAGTACATAACTGTACAGTATGACATGCGTAGGACATGTGGCAGGTAGACATACATTGGCCAAAGATCATCAGGCTGTTCAGTAGGCCTCACAGCCATGTCATGCAGATATACACCAGTAAAGTACTGAAGGCCAGGATGCATGAAGTGCTGTGAAGTGTCACCTTCGATGGCTCAACAGCAGTGTGCTGATTGTTACAGCAAGACTGGACATCTATGTAAATGAGCATTGTACATTATATCATAGCATTACAGCAGTGCTACTAATCTTCCTCTTGTCAGCTCCCCAGTGACATACCGCCAACCTTGGAACAGACAGTATAACACATCCAAAGCCAACAGATTTCCCAGGTTGCTAATCAATGCATCTACTTAGAAAATGGTATGTGAAACCTACAGAGCCTTTCATGATATGGGACAACTATGTGGATGAACAAACAGGCTGTGTCCTGCTTGCCAACATGAGCTTTGTAGTACCGTTTTGCATGTGATGACAGAAAACTTATCGGTGCATGGTATCCTATGTGAGAGTGCTGTCTGTGAGATCAGCATTAGTAGTTAACAATTAGGCAATTCTGTGGACTCCCCTGCTTTCCACAGTCTTCACACAGTAATTGTGGCCTTCCAGTACACACCACTTGGATAGTGTCCAACTGGAGAATACTTGTGTAAAGCCCCCACCTGACCTTCAAAGGGTATACATATTACACTTCCCTAACATGTTTGCCTGCACTGTGCATGCACACACACACACACACACACACACACACACACACACACACACACACACACACACACACACACACACACACACACACACACACACCTTGGATGACTCTCTTCCTGAAACATGCTGGAAGCAACTGCAATACTTAGTTGAACAAAGGATAACTAGCATGTAGTGCCAAGTAGTATCTGCAGATTTCTGAGTCATGTGATATGAAATGCCATGAAAAGAGTTAGCATGGATATGAGCAGAAGTACTGTCTTACACTTACTGACACTGGACCTCACACCATCTGTTATGCTCAAGGCCAAATCATGCCTACCGACTCTAACTGTTGGACGCAATTGAATGTTACACTATGCAATGGATGACAGGAATATTACTCACTCTACCTACCATGGTGTTTGACAATATTAGACCAGCGGGCCTTGCTGGAAACTGTGCAATCTACTGAGTGTTATGTCAGCTGGTGGGTAGGCAAGTGTTTGATAGTCATAATCTGGGAAGATAGCATTAGGAGACCTAAGCTGCAATTACGTCAGTCACCAATGGATTTCCCCAAATATCATTGATGGTGTACCCCTTCTAGCCATTCCTTCTTTGCAGTCACAAACACTGTCAGTGCCCTCTGACCAGCTACATTAGCAGGTGATTGCATATCGGGAGCTGTCACTGAATCCCACACAGAACCAACAGTTAACCAGGATGGCTTGTGTCACACATTCAGCTGCGGTCTAAGCCACTGACAAATACTAAATGCCAATGACTGCACAATACTATCCTTTGGACAGTCGTCCACCCTCAGGACATATAGTAGTATCTGCACACTACACACAGTTGAGCCATTACTCATGGACATATGGACACAGGGAGAAATGTAACCTTTGACTTTCAGTGTTCAGTGAGATGTGAGCATGCATTCAATGTTGTCTATTATAAACAGACAGGTTTGTGATGTAGCTCCCATACTGTCATTGCCAGTACTGTATGTGGCACTCATCACACTTATCATTGTGGACAATGGAACCCCTGCTGTGTCACTACACAGGCATATCTTAGCATATTGTAGCAATAACACAGGTTCCATGTTACTGCAATGCACATTGCAGATAACATGTCCTATGGAGTCTGTGTCAAGACCATACATGTGTAGTCTGTCTCATAAATGCTTTGCAAGGTGTGTGTATGGCTGTCGTACAGGGAGGTGTCAGGTCCCACTGTGTACCTCTCATGCATCCATGACAGGACTAACACATGTCTTACCCGACCTACACACCTACACTGTCACTGTAGTATAAATAGTACATGTTGGAGAGAGAGGTATGTCACACAGACAGTACATCCTGTATGTAAAAGGCCACCCATGCATGTGAAGCACACATCTGCTGTGACACACATCATGTGGAGGTTACACCATGCGATGCAGAACACGACGATCATGGCTGTTGTTAGAAAATGTCTGTGCTGGACACTGGAAATTTGAAGATGGGTCATCCCCAGCACCACGGCTTGTAGATGTGTTAGCTCCCAACACCCTGGTGACACTTA
The DNA here is from genome assembly GCF_019279795.1 of Protopterus annectens. Lineage (NCBI taxonomy): Eukaryota > Metazoa > Chordata > Ceratodontiformes > Protopteridae > Protopterus > Protopterus annectens. The sequence goes on along the minus strand of NC_056744.1, from coordinate 1,329,485,341 downwards.
TCAGGGGTATCAGACCTTTTCACAGATTAGGGATGCATGAGTATGCTGAATGAGGCCATTGTCCTTGATAGCCTGTTACACACATGTGGACTTATGGAGCCAAGCACCTATAGTGCTGTACCTTGCTGAGAACATATTTCTTCTGTGCTGACAGTTTATCCTGTGTTGTGATGTCTATGGCTGTCTTGCTGCTGTGTGTCCATAGGTGTCCCCAACAGAATCCTGAAACAGAAGCAGTTCCGTGGCACACCTTTCATTGTGTAAGTATACAGCCATTACAACATTATACAACATAAGATACATGAAATTATGTGGCTTACTCATTGCAAATGTCAGCATACAGTATCTATCAGTAACCACTACAAGTGGCATGGCTAAACAATGCATTACACAAGTACATATTAATTTATATAGTCACCCTGTGCATCAGACACATAGCTTCATTTCCCTGCATCGATGATGAGAATGATAGGGATGTGGTACAGGTATCATCACTTGCACAGGGTGATGTATGGGGGTGCAGGAGGCCTTGGCTGACTCAAAAGGTTGACAGCATGTGTGTGAGTCAGGAAGGGAAGCAGGCAAGATGGACCATGGAACTGTGTCATGTGTGTCTGTAGATGACCTGCATTTAACAGTGGTGTGTGAGTGTGTGCATGCACACATTCAAGCTCAGTGCTAGACCTACATGTGTGTGTGTGTTGGACAGCTTTGAACTGTGCATGGTAGAGCTGACAGTTCACCATCTCCATGCCCAAACCCAGGAACTGGTTCAGCCAGGAGTTGCACTGGCACCTCCATGCCCAAGGTCAGAAGTGGTGCTAGTACCTGATGGTGACTGCCGTCTGCTGGGACTGTATCCTCCATGGGAATGCCCAGGACCATGAGCCCATGGCCTGACACATCTTGCTGTAGACTGCACACTCTCCTCTGCAGCACTGGATGTACTGCCACTATGGGACCATGATTGTGCAAGGCCACGTGGACTCTCAGCAGATGTGGTTGCTAACCTACGTCCACAAGGCCAACGCTCAAATCCAAACACATGTTCTAACACAGACACTGTGCATTCCAAGACAGACACCGTCTTAGGCCAGCTTCTGTCCACTGCATCAGTGAACCAATCCAGGGTGTTACCAATGCGGTGGAGGCAGTCACAGATGTCAGACTGTGCTGCATCCATAACCCTAAGCATATATCTGGAGTTCCTAAGCATATAACTGGAGTTCCTTATAGACCATGCCAGTGCCTCCAAGATGACCAGAAACATACGCCGAGTGAACCATGATGTGATACATGCAACAAGTGGTAGAAGAACAGCAGGCCTCCTATGAGCACCCGTATCAATCCACCTGTGTGGAACCTTGCCAGCTGTCTGGACAGTGTCTACACTCACTAGATCCATAGTTGCCACACTTTTCTGTTCAATGTCCCCACCCTCTGACTGTCCAATATCTGTAACCTCTGGGGACTGGGTATGTGTAGGTATACTGACTGTGTGTGGTAACAATGAGGGCAGAAGAGTGATGTCAACCTCTGGGATATATTCAGCCCCTGACACCCCCACCTGTGCCTCACTGTAGCCACCATCATCATCAGAGTCTGAAGTGACACTGACATCTGTTTGTGCAGGGGACAGAGACCAACTCCCCAGTCACCTGTGATAAGAGAGAAAAAAGCAGTACATTTATACCCACACTATTATGCTCTGCAGTACTATGTTGCATAAATGTACAGCTCTATACACTGTTGGTACTATTACAGATCTATTGAAACCCCAACCTCATATAGTAGGACAAGAAGACATTACTATTCCCACATGCAGCTGTAGTTACTTGAAATAAATGCTCTTTACACAGCAAACTCATCAGCAATAATGAGGTTCACTTTTGACATTTGTGAAGACTGTGCACAGTTGACACGTATGGCAATCTGCAATGTCCTGACAGTACTTTCTCATCTACCAGTGTGGTGACACCTACAAGGCATACTAATGTGTACAGTCATAAAATATCTGTGCAGTTGGTAATCATGCTAATAGTACAGCACTCCAGACAGCAGGCCTGGGATGACACTTTAGAGGTTGCATTGCTGTAAACCTATGTCTATGACAAAACAGTGTTCTGCTTACCAGAAGCATAGCCACGACCTTGTCTGATAACTGACAGACCTGTGAAAAGTGGAGGAAGAGGTAATGTCGGTACCACCGCATGTTGCAAGACAACAAAGTAATACATCAATATATCTCACATTTACAAGTAGCTGCTATGTTAATTATTGTATCGGTCAACATCTGAGCAGGAGAGTCAAACTACAGTTAAACCCTTCCCCCCACAAAGAACACAGGCCTGACACCCATGTAAGAGTATGCACACCCGGACAAACTGAATGCTACAGTAGTGCAATGACCAAACTAAGCTAACCTGCACACTCCTCTGCCATGGAAACTGTGGCACCCACATCCATGATGTACGGTGTGATGGATGCCTGGGAGCTGTCATGTGTGTCTAGGTTCACCAGGAATTCCTCAGTGTCTGAGAGTAGTTGTTCTGCTGCAGGACCTTCACTGGTGATGCCACGATCCCAGGCTACATCTGCTCTTCTTCTGCTTGCAACATTGATCATGTCCATTGCGCGGTGTCAAACCTGCTCATATGTCCTGCTCTGATGACCTGTAGCATTCATAGGTTCATAGGTTCATAGGTTCATACTAGGCTATCTTCCCAAGGGCATTTATAAGCCTAGCCCATAGTTATGTGGCTTTCGCCACCCCTTTAGTTTGAATAAAACTATGCCTATTATTTTGCTGTGCCTCTATCAAGCAGTGACACTGAAGTAATCCCTGGGGTATATCTGTGATCTCCCATCCATTGGTCAAGATTCCTCTTGAACAAGGCCAGCGAGGTGCTCTGCCTCACATGTACCGGGATTTTGTTCCACAGCATAGGGAGTCTCTGGGTGATGAATTTGTCCCTCCAGCATGTTCTATTAATAACCGTGTCAAGGTTTAAGTCTCCCACCCTTGTGGTTCTGAGGGATCTAGATTTTTTGAGGTGAAGCATATTCATCAAATCTGGGTTTGACATGGCCTTATATGTCAGGCACAGGTCACCTCTGAGCAAGTGGTATGAGACTGAATAGAGCTGGAGTTCTTTCAGTCGGGCAGCATAAGACATATTTTTGAGACCCTTTATCCTTTTGGTGAGGAACTTTTGGGGCCTTTCCAGCTGCTGCAGGTGTCGGGTCAGATACATTCCGAATGGGGCATTGTACTCAATCATAGGTCTAATGAGTGATGAGTACAGGGGACGATGATCTCCTTGATCTAGATGTGAATCCCTTCATGATCAGGTGGGCAATGTAGAAGGTTTTCCTAACTACTTTAGCAACATGAGTGTCAAACAAAAGGCTACTGTCAACCTGGGTCCCCAGATCCCTGATGACTTCTTCTGTGCTCAGTGGATTGCCACCTATATGGTAGCTAGGGTAACCTTGTTTTTCCCGAAGGGTATGACTATGCATTTCTTGGCATTTAACTTTAGGCCATGGCTCTGGCACCAGTTATCCATTTCTGTGAGGCCCTTCTGAAGGATATCTGTGTCAGATGTGTTTTCGACTATGGCCAGTTTGCAGTCATCTGCAAACTTTGTCAGCCATAACCCTCCTGCGTTTGCTTGTACTTCAGAAAAGTAGATGCCGAACAAGAGTGGACCCAGGACTGAGCCCTGTGGGACACCACTTGTGACAGGCTTTGAGTCTGACATGGCTCCAGCAACTCTGACCCTGTGGGTTCTGTCACTTAGCCAGTTTGCAACCCATCTTGTGATGTATGGGTTTACATTCAAGCTGATGAGTTTTTCAATGATACCTGAGTGGGGTATTGTGTCAACGGCCTTTGCCAGGTAAAGGTAGGCTGTATGGACTGCCTTTCCCTCATCAATGGCCTTGGTGACTGTCTCGAAAAAGTCAACCAAGTTTAAAAGGCATGATCTGCCTTTGACAAAGCCAAACTGGGTTGGATCCAAAGTCTGCAAGTTCCCTATGTCTTTATTTATGAGTTCCATTATGATCCTCTCCATGGCTTTGCAGATAAGGCTTGTCAAGCTAATGGGACGGTAATTTCCAGGGTCGGTGGAGGCACCGCCCTTGTGAAGTGGGACCACAGTCGCCGTGCGCCACTCCTTGGGTACGTATCCTGAGGTGAGGCTAAGATTAAACAGCTGTCCTAACTGCGGGTTTAATTCCTCATTGAGTTCGTGGAGCACACAGCCGGGTACACCATCCAGTCCCATGGATGCTGTGTTTTGTGCCTTGGAGAGAGCAGTTCTCACCTGGGTGTTGGAGATGTTTGGGGGGCTACAATCCTCTGGTATAGATATCTCTCCTTTTAGAGACGGAGAAGTTTGCACTGAACCTGTCAGCCAGTATGTTGGCAATGTGTGTAGGTTCAGTAATCTTCACATCATTTTGAACTAATTCTGAGCATATCTGGGAGTTTCCTCCTAGGTTTCTAACATAGCTAAAGAAGGCCTTATGATTGTCTTTTGAGTCCTTGGTGATTTTTCTCTCAAAATTTGCCTTTGATGATTTTATGAGAGCTCTTAGTTTTTTACTTATAATGATCAATGGTGTCTTACCTTTCAAGGATTTTGCTCTATCTTGTAGTAGCTTCCTCCTTTTGTTGTAGAGCTTGTTTATGGCTGGGGTCCACCAGACTGGATGCTTGCCTTTGGTACAAAGAGTCTTAGTTTTGTTTGGGATTGCCTGATCCATGCAGTCCTGTTGGTGCTGGTAGAAGGCATTTGTAAGTGATTCAGCGGTTTGAGTAATGTTTACCACTGGCTCAGGGGCCTTAAAGGAGACCACACTAGTTTTTAGAAGTGTGAAGGCGGCTTTTGAGAAGTTTTTCACTGTGGTCTTTTTATTTCAGGTGGGCGGGATGAGGACCTCCAGCGAGATTAGTTTATGATCTGATCTCACCAGTGAGGGGTATACTTCCGGTGTTGAACATTGTGATCCCATGTTCATGATGATGAGATCAAGTATGTTTTCTCCTCTTGTGGGGATGGTGACTAGTTGTTCCATGGCATTTGAGTTTATGAACTCCAGGAACCTTTGGGCTAGAGTGTTTGGGCTTGAGTAGTGTTCCCAGTCTATATTAGAGTATCACTAGTATCTTAGTTGTATCCACACACTTAGTGTGTTTGCACACTGTGGAATATGACATGTGTGATCAAGCAGTGGATACTACCAGCCTTTCTGCTCTTGCTGTATTTCTGCATAGTGTGCTTCCACATATGTCTTCCCATTATGTTGTCTTTCAGGGCACATGTACCCAGGATGCCGTGCACCATTCAAGAATGTGGAGAATGAGGCAGTCCATACAGTCATGGACATGGTCAGCCCACAGTGCTGCCCACTGTTTCCTGTTTTTCCTTCCCCTGGACAGCAGGAGTCCATGGCGTTGCCAGAGGTCTTCAAGTATAATCTCATTCTCCACATTCTTGAATGGTGCACGGCATCCTGGGTACATGTGCCCTGAAAGACAACATAATGGGAAGACATATGTGGAAGCACACTATGTAGAAATACAGCAAGAGCAGAAAGGCTGGTAGTATCCACTGCTTGATCACACATGTCATATTCCACAGTGTGCAAACACACTAAGTGTGTGGATACAACTAAGATACTAGTGATAGCTGTTTCCATGTGTGCCATGACAGATACTGCTGTATGATCATACACCCAACATCGGAGTCTATTGTAGTGTGTTCCCTAGGGGCAACACCCTGATAATATGTCAAAACAACAGTGCCAAAGAAATAGCAGTGTGCTATTACAACCACTATAAAGGGACAGTCCCAAGAGACCAGTGTGCCACATTGACAAAAAGCATTCCACCCTTGATGTATTGCATGTTGTCTGTAGGTGTAAGAAATCTGGATATCAAAGACAAGTCATTATCACAGTTCTATGGAAGGCTTAATGCGGTAACCCCTATTCCCTGTAAGTGTATTCACACATCCACATCCTGTTGTAAACAAAAAGATTACATAATTGCTGGAGTGCAAAACCCTCTGTTGGTGTGTGGTGATATTTAAGTTTTTGCAAACATGTTTTCTGTGTGCAGAAAGTCTCACACATAATGGTTCCCCATAGCCAGCATGTTTGCCTTTTAACATACTTCTGATTAGAAGGTGATTGCCTCTTAACCAATTTGTGGTTCTGAAATGCTAATTGCAGGCAGCACAGCTGATCTGCACTATCATCAATCAATGACATGCAACCACTGAACAATATATAATGCCTCCATGTAGATCACAAGACCTTTCTGATATGATGTGCTGGACATTATTGGGGTGAGGAGACTACATCATCGCAGAGGTTAGGTCTGTAGAAGCTACTGTTACATAGAGATGCGTGCGGTACAGGCTGCAGCTGCTGCTGTAGGTAATAAGCATAGGCTGAGAATGTGAACACTTTGGAGGACAACAAGTTGTAGGAGCAACTGTTGCAGCTGTTGCAGCCTTATAGTAGAGGCAGAGCCAGAGTGAGGGTAGCCATTCCACTCCATTTAAGGCATGGGTTTAAGGTAAGTATGTTAACCAATGGTATAATTAACAGAGTACCAGGCTATATGTTTGTTGGTTTCTTGAGAAACGCAGGGAATAAATATAACATTGTGTCCACCATTTGGGCAACTGTCAGGCCACGTGTTAAAGTCTGTTATGGAATGTGTATGCTGGCAGTCCTTGCTACAAGCAAGAGTGCATATGTGTATGTTAGTTGTGCAGCTGTGCTAATCTGCACTGTAAGTTTGAAAACATTGTATACTACACTCTGATAGTAGTGGGCCTCATTTGCATTACCTGAGTTAAAATCGTCTGTGAATGCATATTGATGCTTGACAAGACACTTTATGCACATTTAGTTTAGCTATAGGGATATGTGAAGTGTGTTTCCATCTGCAGGGCTATGACTTCCATCAGTAACAAGCAAATATTTAATTTGTAATGCATTGTTTAGCTATAGAGTGCATGACTCATTAATTAATTGGTGGCTTCACAATAATGTTATTTAAATGCTACACATCAGTGGATTTGAACCCAGGACTGTGTGTGGCAAAATGTACTGTTTATAAGGCATTTAACAGATTATGCTACTAAGTCACTGTTACAAGTGATTTGCAAGATATAAGTACACACATACAGGCTGTGGCATACTATCTTTACAGCCATCATTATGTGCATGGCCTTATATGGATGAATTTCTACACCAAAGTCCCTGTTGTACATGTATTTTGACAGTAATGCCTTAGCAGGTGTACTTGTAAATGTAGCTGATAAAAGTGGATATTTACCTGCTATTAGAGACTTCACTTACATCCATTCTTGTGTGTTTGGCTTTCTGGTAGTGTACTCTTACACCAGATCCCAAGGTGCAATCCCAATTTTTGTATTACTCTTTAAGCAACTTTGCATGATGCAGCATGATGCGCAGCTCTGCTAAAACATGCTTAATGACTGAAACCTATAATTACTATGTTTTGCTTAAACCACCTGTTTTAATTAACAGCTGTGTGGCATGGCAAGTTAATGCAGCACACTACAGGTGTGATGGTCATGGGTTTGAAGTAGGGGCAGGTGTTTGTTTTGTACACGTTTATTATTTAAAACACATATATCAATATAGTTCCATTTAGCTGAGCTTAGAAAAGTTGGGTGATGAGGCGCATCATGCAGACTCATGCTAAAAATATATAAATTAAAGAAAAATGGGGAGATAGGAAAGTGGTGAAATGGAGTGTAAGCAGAGAGAAAAACATAGTGAAAGGCAGGAAGGTATGCACAGGAAGGATGTAGGAAAGAGCCATAGCTGTCCATTTCTTGTACAGCAACAACTACACACTTTGCAGCACAGTCTGACATCTTTTGACAGAATTTTTAATGATTTTAGATTCTAACCCCCAGAGAGAGGGGTGAGGACAACATAATTGTGTTGTTAAGCCATTTGGAGCAAATGATGTGTGTCCAGTGGACACATGAGCAAAATGTAGAGCTATATATGGGATTAATCTTTTTTGGGGGGACAGGTGACCATTTTTTTTTTAAGGTGGGAGTGGAATGTTGGGGGAGGGACATAGGTACTTGTGGGGGTGGTAAGTTGAGTAGGTGAGGACGCTTTTGCAGACAGACAAAGCAGCAGACAGGGGTGATGTGTGACACAAGAGGGGGTAAACACCTTGGATGGGGAGGGTGTGCAGTCTCAGTCCAATGTGCCTCCACAAGGTAGCAGCATGACTCACACCCCCACCAATGGGACTTTCAACCCTGCTCCCTGACCTGAGGGTGGTGGTGGTGGAGGCTGAGTTCCAGGGTGAGATTGCCCCACCAGGGTGGCCAGGATGCTCTCAATCTGATGCAGGCATTGTCCAAATCCATAGTAGATGATCCTGCACACCAAACCTGGCAGTTCATCATGGGTGACACCTCCCTCTCCACCACTGCTCCCAGAGGGAGGCCCATCCCCTTCCCATGGGGTGGTACATAGATGGTGCAGAGGCAGCAGAGGGGGAACTTCCAGGCTGGGTTCCGGACATGCTGGGACCTAGTGTCACAGCTAGAGGAGGCAAGGTAGGTGGATCACGAGGAACTGGCTGACCTTGATGCACTGTAGTAAACTAGTTATAACAATAAGTTAAAGTTAGTATTAACCAAACCAATGTTAGTATTAACAGAATGGAACATAATATTTATTAATCCAGATACATATTAAGGTGTATTATGTGTAACACAACATTAAGTAACATAACAGTAAGTATGTTAACAGCAAACCAGTATGAATTAAACCATAAGGCCAGTAAAACAGTTAGTGTAACAAAATACATTAATATTAAATCATAATAATAAATAACAATAGTAAATGAAAGAAGATAAGGGGTAGGGAGAGAGAGAAAAATGTACCATTAGTTACCTTGCAGGTAATATTACTACACAGAGTACAACTAGAAACTTCCGCAGGTGTGCAATGTCAGTTGTGAGTATAGTGACTACAGTTCTTTAACTGACATACCACATACATACCTCTCAAGCTGTTAGCATGGGATAGCATGGGCCAAGCAGTAACAAATGAAGGTACACATCTACACTGAACTGTTTCGCATAATGTGGACTTGCATAACTACCAAGGTGTTATGTAAATATATTTGAAAATATATATCATTCCAGGTAATCATTTATGTGGTAATCATGGAACAGTCAGATTAGGCAACTGCAATTACATTACGAAAAATCATGACAGTTGAGAGGCATGTTTGTGTACATTAAGTAAACTAGACAGGCATCATGCCTTAGTTGGCAGGCATGGGAGTAGAACCCAATAGCTGGGACTGCAGGGGACATCTGAAAATAATGTAACAATTGACTACAGCAACTTAGAACAGACATGCAATATCCACAGCCCTATTGCAAATATTAAGATAGATTTATTTAGGAACCCACAATGCTGCTTATCACTTTATTGGTATTGCTGATAATTCTGTGTGAAATCTACACACACACTATCCACTCATAAAGTGAGCTACCTCAGCCGTATACCTTTTGTTCCTGGAGTGGGAGAAAACGTGAGCATTATGTGACTGAAATTGGCCTGGAGACAACCTGGAACCATACTATTAGCTGAGAAAAACATTTTACAGGACATTCTTTTTGCATTGTAGAGCTCAGAGTTATTAGAGTTTTACACTTGACTGCAATGATAGTAGAACACACTTGCAATGGATACAGCCATGCTGCAAATATTAAGACAGATTTATTTAGGAAACCACAATGCTGCTTAACACGTTATTGGTATTGCTGATAATTTTCTTGTTTATTGCAATACAGTTATTATTGTTCATTTATTGCACTACACTTCTAATTGCCATTTATTACACTATGTTTCTAATTCCTCATTTATTGCACTACATTTTTTATTGTTTATTCTTTACTGCAGTACATTTTTTTATTCTTTATTGCTTATTGCACTACAAGTAGCATAATATATCTGTGCTTACCACAATCACAGTGCAACCTGGCCAGGTGCCCGGCATGGGACTGAATATTGCAAGTCCTCTCAGCTCTAACTGTTGGGAGAGTAGCAAACTATTATGCATACCAGTGTTGTACACATTCAGCTTGCATTTTTGGTAAAACAGTGGAAAAAAATACTTACATATTTGTGGGACATAACCAGCCCTAGCCTCTTGAACCCAGGTGTCTAATGTTCCCCTCTTTCTCCACTTCAGCTCATCATAGTGGTGATGAAACTGCTCACCAGTATGGAGGAAACCAATAACACTGGTAACATTCCTGGCCAAATATTCCCAGGCCTCAGCCTTACACCGTAAGCCCTAGTAACCACCCTGCAGCAGCCTAGGTTCATGATTCCATATGAGGAGCCCAACAAAAACCCTGGATTCCTGCACACCCCATCTCTGCATCAAAAAGTGCGCACCCTCTCCAACACCATCTGGCATATAAGCAGACTCCAAAAATGGTGCAGAATTCCCACCTATTACCCTTAATATAGGCTGTTTTCCCACCCTTACACATCATTCACCAGCATTCAACAAAGCACTGCATTACTTAGCATTGTGCAACCCAGCTAAGCAAGGCTGACCAGAGTAAAAGTCATACAACTGTGGTTTTAGCACAGCTTAGCAATATGCAAACAATATTAGCTGTTAAGCATATTTAAACAGTGCTTAGTACTGTGCAGCTCTCCCAAGTGTAAAAATATACTGATTTTAATTTAAAAGACATTTTATATTGCATTCAACAAATATGTGTGTGAGAGAGTCGAACCCACGACCTATGAAACTTTAGATTGTCACTCTACCCATTTATAGGTTCATAGGTTCATAGGTTCATACTAGGCTATCTGCCCAAGGGCATTTATAAGCCTAGCCCATAGTTATGTGGCTTTCGCCACCCCTTTAGTTTGAATAAAAACTATGCCTATCATTTTTCTGTGCCTCTGTCAAGCAGTGACACTGAAGTAATCCCTGGGGTATATCTGCGATCTCCCATCCATTGGTCAAGATTCCTCTTGAACAAGGCCAGCGAGGTGCTCTGCCTCACATGTACCGGGATTTTGTTCCACAGCATAGGGAGTCTCTGGGTGATGAATCTGTCCCTCCAGCACGTTCTATTTATAACCGTGTCAAGGTTTAAGTCTCCGCCCTTGTGGTTCTGAGGGATCTAGATTTTTTGAGGTGAAGCATATTCATCAAATCTGGGTTTGACATGGCTTTATATGTCAGGCACAGGTCACCTCTGAGCAAGCGGTATGAGACTGAATAGAGCTGGAGTTCTTTCAGTCGGGCAGCATAAGACATATTTTTGAGACCCTTTATCCTTTTGGTGAGGAACTTTTGGGGCCTTTCAAGCTGCAGCAGGTGTCTGGTCAGATACATTCGAACGGGCATTGTACTCAATCATAGGTCTAATGAGTGATGAGTACAGGGGACGATGACCTCCCTTGATCTAGATGTGAATCCCTTCATGATCAGGTGGGCGATATAGAAGGTTTTCCTAACTACTTTAGCAACATGACTGTTAAACGAAAGGCTACTGTCAACTTGGGTCCCCAGATCCCTGATGACTTTTTCTGTGCTCAGTGGATTGCCACCTATATGGTAGCTAGGGGTAACCTTGTTTTTCCCGAAGGGTATGACTATGCATTTTTTGGCGTTTAACTTCAGGCCATGGCTCTGGCACCAGTTATCCGTTTCTGTGAGGCCCTTCTGAAGGATATCTGTGTCAGATGTGTTTTCGACTATGGCGCCCAGTTTGCAGTCATCTGCAAACTTTGTCAGCCATAACCCTCCTGTGTTTGCTTGTACTTCAGAAAAGTAGATGCCGAACAAGAGTGGACCCAGGACTGAGCCCTGTGGGACACCACTTGTGACAGGCTTTGAGTCTGACATGGCTCCAGCAACTCTGACCCTGTGGGTTCTGTCACTTAGCCAGTTTGCAACCCATCTTGTGATGTATGGGTTTACATTCAAGCTGATAAGTTTTTCGATGATACCTGAGTGGGGTATTGTGTCGAAGGCCTTTGCCAGGTCGAGGTAGGCTGTATGGACTGCCTTTCCCTCATCAATGGCCTTGGTGACTGTCTCGAAAAAGTCAACCAAGTTTAAGAGGCAGGATCTGCCTTTGACAAAGCCAAACTGGGTTGGATCCAAAGTCTGCAAGTTCCCTATGTCTTTATTTATGAGTTCCGTTATGATCCTCCCCATGGCTTTGCAGATAAGGCTTGTCAAGCTAATGGGGTGGTAATTTCCAGGGTCTGTGGAGGCACTGCCCTTATGAAGTGGGACCACAGTCGCCGTGCGCCACTCCTTGGGTACGTATCCTGAGGTGAGGCTAAGATTAAACAGCTGTCCTAACTGTGGGTTTAATTCCTCGTTGAGTTCATGAAGCACACAGCCGGGGACACCATCCGGTCCCATGGATGTTGTGTTTTTTGCCTTAGTGATGGCAGTTCTCACCTGGGCGTTGGAGATGTTTGGGGGGCTACAATCCTCTGGAATAGATATCTCTCCTTTGGGGAGGGGAGAAGTTTGCACTGAACCTGTCAGCCAGTATGTTAGCAATGTGTGTAGGTTCAGTAATTTTCACATCATTTTGAACTAATTCTGAGCATATCTGGGAGTTTCCTCCTAGGTTTCTAACATAGCTAAAGAAGGCCTTATGATTGTCTTTAGTGTCCTTGGCGATTTTTCTCTCAAAATTTGCCTTGGATGATTTTATGAGAGCTCTTAGTTTTTTACTTATAATGATCAAAGGTGTCTTACCTTTCAAGGATTTTGCTCTATCTTGTAGTAGCTTCCTCCTTTTGTTGTAGAGCTTGTTTATGGCTGGGGTCCACCAGACTGGACGCTTGCCTTTGGTACAGAGAGTCTTAGTTTTGTTTGGGATTGCCTGATCCATGCAGTCCTGTAGGTGCTGGTAGAAGGCATTTGTAAGTGATTCAGCGGTTTGAGTAATGTTTACCACTGGCTCAGGGGCCTTAAAGGAGACCACACTAGTTTTTAGAAGTGTGAAATCGGCTTTTGAGAAGTTTTTCACTGTGGTCTTTTTGTTTCAGGTGGGGGCGGGATGAGGACCTCCAGCGAGATTAGTGTATGAGCTGATCTCACCAGTGAGGGGTATACTTCCGGTGTTGAACATTTTGATCCCATGTTCGTGATGATGAGATCAAGTATGTTTTCTCCTCTTGTGGGGATGGTGACTAGTTGTTCCATGGCATTTGAGTTTATGAACTCCAGGAATCTTTGGGTTAGAGTGTTCGGGCTTGAGTAGTGTTCCCAGTCTATATTAGGGTAGTTGAAGTCACCTAGTATGATGGTGTTTGGAGATACATTTATCCCTCCAATGTTTTCAGGAAGGCCATGTGAGGTTCCTGAGTTTGAGAGGGTGGCCTGTAACATGCTACAAATTGCAGAGTAGTCTTGCCTATGGTTAATTGCACCTGGATGGTCTCCGATGCTTCGTGCATTGCCACCAACCTTGAGGTGTGGGTGTCCTTTATGAATATGGACACCCCCCCTCCTTTCTTGGTGTTGTCCGGATTTTGGGGCCGGAACGCATGATATGAGGTGAAACCTGTTAGTGCTGGGGTGCTCTCAGGAGCCTTGAACCAGGTTTCTGTCACAGCACAGACATCAATGTTCTCCATATTGAGAAGGGCCTCGAGTGCGTGCATCTTGAGAGTGAGACTTCTGGCATTGAGCAGCATTACCCTTAGTTTTTTTCCTTTTGGTGTTCTAGGGTGGTAGGTTTAGAATTTGAGCCTTGCCTAAAAAGGCACTATGGGGGTGGCAAGAGCCTTTGCCAATATCCGAAGCCCAGGGTGACAGGTGCAAGCCGTCCCTTGTGAAGCAGCGTGGCTTGTCCAGCATGTCATCCCAGGCAGACAGACATTGGATCCCCTTTGAATGACACCAGAATTTAAGCCAATTATTAAAGCTGATCATCTTATCACTGTATTGTGGCATCATTCTAGGTGAAGGTAGGATACTGCTCAAGGTCAGGGTCATACCTGCCTGGGCTACATAATCAGAGAGCTCCTCGATGTCCCTTTTCATGTAGTCCAAGGAGGTACGTCTCAGGTTGTTGACACCAGCGTGGACAATGACTGAGTCGTACTTGTACCTGCTGTTGAGAGACCTGAGTGCTTGCGTTATGTGGTGGATTCTAGCGCCCGACAGGCAGCTTACTGTGACCTTCTCCTTACTCAGTCTGGTGAGCGGGACGTCAGTGTGTCTGACTATGGAATCACCAATGACAAGTGTGTCTGGCATTTTGTTTGGCCTTAAGGGCTGTGACTGTTTGACACTCTGACTGTGTGGTCTATGTGTTGCATGTGTTGGGTTGTGAGGTGGTAGTTGTTTGGGTGTCTGCTTTGGTGGCCTCTGCTGTTTTGGTAAATTTTTGATCAGAGCCTCCGAGTATGTCTTTGTGTGAGTATGTGTATGATTTGAAGTTGTGATGGTACCATGTGTGACTGGGTATGTATTGTGTGTGGTTACCTTCTCCTCCTGTCTGGTCTTGCCAGTCCTATGTTGAGAGAGCTCAGCCTCCAGTTTGGCCGTATAGTTGCATCTCTCATGTATTTGTGTTTTGTGGGAGGAGGAGAGGATTGTCTGTGTACATGAGGCAATTGTAACATTGCCTCAATATTCCCAGGTTCACCAGTTGAGCTGGAGAGGACACTAGCAACTGATCCCTCGACATACTAGAAGTAGTAGATAAAGAGACTTTCAAAGGACTCCGGGGGAAGTGGGTTTTAGGCTGGTGGGGTACTATCTATAATAAGAGTGATTTATCAAGGTGCAAGTACTGTAGGAGTAAGTGCTAGGCTTTACAGATAGAGAATAGTCTACTTGGGAATCAAGTAGAGATGAACTTTTCAGTTATAGGATATGCTGGTTAGATCAGCAGTACAGCTCGAGGAAGGTAGTTCTAAGGGAAAATTTGAATAGTGGAATTTAGATGGCCCGAATAGTTAACCTGGTTTAACCGCCGCTGCTCTTGTGTGCAACAGTGGCAACTCCGCGCTAAATCGCGCTAACGCGCGTTTAGCGTGTTTTATAGCAGGGGGCTGAAGGGAGCTAGGAATTGGCCCAAAACGACCAATGGACTACTAGTTTCTTAGCTACTTAGATAGTATATAAAGTAGTATACCTTCACATATAAATAAAATAACCACAAGATGGCAGCTCAAACGTTTTTAATGACTAACACTACCCAATTCTTGCATGTTTTCGTCCACCACAGCAGACTTCTTCAGACAAAGACAAGTTCACAGTAAATTCAATCTTAAAATACTCTACCAAATAATAGGCACTCCAATCAGGTTCATCTCCAAATTAATTAATTAGCAACCCTATTCATAAAATACACATTTACAAAACCCACTTCAACATTAAAATTCCTAACATAATAAATAAATAAAGTATAATACATATAAATACAAATACAAAATCATCAGTGCTTGTAAGTCTTGTAAGAAAATAATGTTTTTTAAGCAAAATTTTAATTTTGGTCAGTAGATGGCACCAGAGTATTATTTAATTATTTTTTTGCCTTTTATATTTTTGTACATACATATTAAAGGTATTTAAATTTATTTAACATTTATAACAATGAATTTTAGGATGAAACATTTTTTAAAATAAGTGTAGTATCGTTCTATTGCAACAATAGTTTTAGGTGCTGATGATTTTGTATTTATATGTTGTTGCTGTCTTTCGGCTTTTCCCAGTTAGGGGTCGCCACAGTGGAACTCTGGTCTGCTAATGATTGGCAGTAGATTTTGCCGAACACCGAGGTGCCTGCTTGATGTTCAACCTTCAATGAAGGCACGCTCATTTACACATGTCTTTCGAATGCCCACCCAACCACGGAGAGGACATGCAGACTCCACACAGAAGGCACTCCCTGCACTCCAGCTGAGAATTGAACGGGAGAACCTCTTGCTGTGAGGCAACAATGCTACCACTGCACCATATGTATTATACTTTATTTACTAAGTTAGGAATTTTAATGTTGAAGTGGGTTTTGCAAATGTGTATTTTATGAATAGTGTTGCTAATTAATTAATTAATTAGGAGATGAACCTGATTGGAGTGCCTATTATTTGGTAGAGTATTTTAGGACTGAATTTACTGTGAATTTGTGTTTGTCTGAAGAAGTCTACTATGGTGGACAAAAGCATGCAAGAATTGAGTAGCGTTAGTCATTAAAAAAGTTTGAGCTGCTGGAGTCTCCTTTCCATCTTGTGGTTATTTTATTTGTGGTTATCGTGTTTATGGTGGAATTCCTCTCATTTTAGTTTGTATTCCTTCACATACACTACTAAGCAATTGCAGCACGCTGTGAAAACAGGCTTAAAAGGGCATAAACAAAAGCAGAAATAAATAATTAATTGCATCCAGTTTCTGTTTTTGGATGTCTGGCAGCTGTCTGCTGTGTATGTGTAAATGCAGCTTGGCATTGATGCGCTCCGCTCCATGCCACGGAAACAGAGGTAAAAAAAAACAGTTATCATAATTAATTACATCCAGTTTCTATTTTTAGATGCCTGGCAGGTGTCAGCTGTCTATGTATAAGCGTAGCTTGGCATTGCTGTGTGCTGCACCACACAAATGGCCTTTAAAAAATAAATAAATAAAAAATAATACTTTATACATTTTGTACACAAACTATTAATACACAGCACATTTCACCAGCAGCACGGAACATTACAGGGAGCTTCATCATGTACATAACATCTGACCAGCCTCTAAACTTCTGCCTACATGGATTCGATATCCCTGTTACTATGGTCTCCTTCAGCAGTGTGCCATCATTAATATGCATAGCACGCTGCCTAGGGGGAACCATGGCCATGTACATGGGTACAGTCCATGTAGGCTCTACACAGAGTTTATTAAATCCTTGGGCAAGAGTTTCCTTTGATTGACACAGAAAAGGTTGGGATAATAGTGGAATAAGATTCCCTGATATTTGATTGTATGCTACTTCAACAATTGTAAAAGTTACTGAGTTGTGGATACATTCATGTTATGATTCAAGATGGAAGCAAATACATTCAAGAACTATTATTAGTAAATAATAAATATATCACAACCTGTCATCAACATATAGTCCATAATAGCTTTATTTGGTTATTACAATATTTTTGCTGAAAAGGAATTACACCCTTTTCTCAAATTCCCTATTTAAATAATATAATTTCCTCTTTACAAAAGTTCACAAATTCTAACCTTTGTATTAAAGACTTAATATTTTCTGTTTCCAGCTGCATATACAAATGACTGCTTAGAAATGCATAACTTCATCAAAATGCTAGTATTGAAACTACAAAGTAACTTAATTTTTTGGCATCAGTTCTTAAACGGTACTGATATATATATATATATATATATATATATATATATATATATATATATATATATATTTTTTTTTTTTTTTTTTTGAAAATGTAAGGTCCAAATACAATCAAGATTCTGAGAACTGGATAATTTTACAAATATTTATAGACTTTGTGAACACAGAGATTAATCATTTTTTTTAACCTAGATAAGAAATTGTTCCCCAAATGATTGGAATTCTTAATAAATATCAATAATAATGCAATGGAATATAAATCATATTTGTTGGAAATTTATAAAATTCTTCAGTTAGGTTTCACATATTTAGAAAATTTATTTTGAAAGTACTCCTAAAGTCTTAATAATGATGACTTCTCTGAAGAATACAAGAAAATAATAATAACATTTATAGATAAAACTACATTTTCATTATGCTGGAATTTTTTTCACTTGGAAATTCTTACACAGAGCTTTAGTCACTCCTAACAAAATTACAATTATGTATAAATCAAATAGAATTAAATGCTGCGGATGTGCTTCTGAAATAATAGCTGATTGGACCATACAGTATATGAATGTGAAGTCATCTCCTATTTTTGGAATGAAATTAATAACTTCATTCAAGCTCTGTGGTCAGATAGATATAATATTTTTAAGTCTTTAGTTTTATTTAATGCTCTAATTCCTGAGATAATTCTGAAAACCCAAGTGCCTCTTCTTTCATCTATTCTTGCTACAGCCAGAAAAGTAATTACTAAAAATTAGAAAAGTAAAGCTACCCCTCCTAGTGTTGAATTTATTAGTATGGCACCAACTTTTTTGCAGTAGTGAACTGCATGCTATATAGATGAGAACTCTAACATTGCATATTCATTTAACTCTTGACTTAAATTTAAAGACTTGCTTGAAAAATGCTAATTGCTGTTGATATGTCAAACTTTGATGTATTGATCAGTTGTGGACCTATGTAAATAGTTGTTTGTTTGTTTTATAATTATTTATTGCTTTAAAACCAAATACAAAAATAAAAAAAAAAAATGTTTCACTGGTTTTCCAGTATAACATATGAGGTCATTCTGAAGTATGAGCATTGATAAATGGTAACCGCACTGTCTATTCTAATCTACAGCATAAAAATATCTGAAATTTTGTTGGTTTACAAACAAGGTGGGTCAATGGTAATGTCGTGGTGTTTCTGAAACAATTGAAAATACACATTCATAGATAGAAAATCAGTAAACATTTCTACATTATGTTTTTTTTACCTCCTGACTAGCAAGAACAGCTTAATGAGGAGGTTTTGTTGCATTTAAATAAAAAAAATGTACTGAAAAAAGGTTACTTAAGCAAATGGGAACTTACAAAGATAAAAATCAAGAAAGAAGTTTTTGAGTGCACAGCTAGTAGCTTTATTATTTGCAGAATGGAATCCTTGCAAGCTACTAATTTAGAGTGTGAAGCATTTTAACAGAGAATAAATGCTGCTTAAATGAACCGGGCCTTATTTTTTTACATTTGTGATTTGCTCCATGTTTAAAGACACTGAATATTATTGACTGCAAAAAATATTGTTAAATATGCTCAGAAGAGAATAGTATTGTCCTGAAATACATTGTTTTGATAGAAACTGTATTTACCTGAAAGCTACATGCATGCAAATGTGTACTTGCATGTGTGTGTATGCATGTGTGTGCGTGAGTGCGCATGTGGGTGTGCAAGCATGTGTAAGCCTGTCTTGCTTGGTATTAGAAGGTAAGGGAGGTGCAGTGGTACAGTGGTTAATGTTGTCACCTCACAGCAAGAGATCCTCTAGTTCAATTCTCAGCTGGGGTGCCTTCAGTGTGGAGTCTGTATGTCCTCCTTGCATTTGTGTGGGTTTCCTCCCACATTCCAAAGACATGCATCTGGAGCATTTCTTCCCTGGCCTCCACTAAAAATAGGCTCTGTTCTAATAAGACTTTCCCAGTCAACAAATGTTAAATAAATAAATGTGCAGTGTAGAGAAAGCACTTACAAATGGATGATCTTTATACAGCATGGAATCTTGATAATAGCTGTCTGAATAAGTACGTGAAAAGTATCAATAAAAGATAAATATTCTGAACTGTGAACATCTAACACTGATCAACTGCTAGACCTACAATAAAATTTTACCCTGCACCTATATGGAGATTTCCTCCAGTAACAAAAGTAAATCTTTCAGGTAAAGGGTTACTTAGAAAATACATTTATCTGGTGGTATTATAATACAGACTTGCAGCAAAAAGGTAAGATTGTTTTAATAAAACTTTGGTAGCATTGTGTAAAGCTATAAAATGTGCATGGTGTTTCCTCTTAATGTTAAACCTCCTGACATTGATCTACAAGAAGGAAAATTTTGTGCAAATTGCCTGGAAAGTGAGAGGCCACAGTGATAATAAATAAAACAATAAATGTTCTGCTGTCATAGAAAATGAACAGATCTAAAGCTCTGCTGAGATACAGCAACAAAAAGGGATGTTGGCCAACTATGTCAGGTCACAAACAATGCAAAAGAATTAAAATGTTGGGCATCCAAATACTTCTGATAGCAGGAGTAATTTGATGTTTTATGGTCAAGTATTACAAGCGTGCAAAGAGAAATCCTATTTGAGAGTGATGCCACAGTAGATGCATGTTCTTTGAAAGCTGAAAATATTATTAAGAAAAAAAGAAGTTGCAATAAAGCAATGGAGATACTTTCAGGAAATCTGTTGATGCAGTAACTGATTCACACTATCAACATTGTACAAGTCTGTATCAAGGTATCAAGGAAATAAGTGAGAGTGCAGACATGCTATGACAGCCAAGGATAGCCATCTCGAAGCAGACAGAATGAACAGCAGTGTTGGAATGGATGGTTTCATAAAATAAAAGTAATATTACAGCAAGTTATATAAGGTTGTTGGCTGACCTTGACCAGCAAATGAGAGGACAAAATAAAACAGTCAAATAAACTGATGATCTGTACAAAATTCTCCCTGATCTCGCCCTACAAGTTGTATTAGTAAAACAGAACAGTAAACCTGGAAGAGCTAAGTCAAATAAAATCATAAGCTAAAAGGAAAAAGGGAAAAAAATAACCTCAGCTTGGAACTTGAAGAGATGCCAGCTTCAGATTCAGATGATATTGTGCATGTACATAAAGAAGAAGGATCTGTGCAAGAACTACAAAAGATTGACTGTGTTAAGCTTGATCCAAAAGTAAAGGGTCAGAATGTGAAAACCAAGACTGAGTTAGTGAAGGCATAAATGCAAGAGACTAAGAAAAAATCAAGAAATGTACAGAAGCTCATGTTCAAATCAACAATGTGACCCAGGTTATATAAAAGTGTAACATTATAAATGAAAGCAGATAGTTGCTACTTACTAGTGAATCTCAAAAGGCTATATCTCAACAACTGCAAATACACAGTAAAAGTGATTAAACTACATGTAAATCTAGGAGCTAGAATAAAAAAGGCAAAGAGAATATAGAAATAATGAAAGCTGTGTTAATATACTTCAGGAAGAAAAGAAAAAGATATGCTGCAACATAGATGAGGAGTATGATGCTATTCCTGAACTGACTAATAAATGAAAAAAACTGGTGAATAAAAATAAAATCCAAATGAAAACTGTAAAAGGAAAATAATTCCCACAGACAAAAGGACAGCAATTTGAGGCACAGATATGCATATGGAGAACAGCAGAGACATTCACTGTCAGAAAGTCATAGAAAGAACTGAAATTCTAATAAAATACAGACTAATGTAATTGTGCAATAATAAAATAAATACTTACAGAACCTGAAGCCAAAGAGACAACTTAAGTCATCTTGAAAATACAGAATGGCTCATAGTTCAGCCATGGAGTCCACATCAACAGGTTCATTGCCTGTGGCTTATACAACCACTGCAGAATCCAAGTAAATAGCATTCCCCCAACACAGCTGCAACAACAAATATGTAGGCAATGCTAAAAGAACACAGTTTTCCCTTACACCAATAAAGATCCATCACAGTCAGTCCAAATGTAAAAAAATGCATTTTATTAATACAGCTTATTCATGGATTGAGCCCTTTCGTCCACAAAATGTGGACTTCATCAGAATCAATTAAACTAGCTCCATAATCAAATTTAAATATGTCTCTTCAACCAATAAAATCACTGTTCTTAAATTATCACAGTGAATTCACATTTAAAGAGAAACTGCAAGGCCATTATAAAATATATGATAAAAACACCACGATAATGTTAAATACATTAATACAAAGTTCTATGACTCTCTCAGTAGTTTACAATGTCATTGTAAAATACGTAATAAAAACACCACAATACTAAGAAATACATTAATATAAAATTCTATGACTCTCTCAGTAGTGTATTTATTAAAAAATAAAATATAACCAGTGAGACTGTGAGCAAAAATTACCATAGCTATTACAAGAATTTTGTTTTATGTGGCTGGGGAGTCTGTTCCACAGCAGCAGTATCTTCAATGAAATACACCTATCCCTGCAAACCATTCTGTTGATGTTGCAGAAGAGTTTTAGATCCCTAGACCAAGTATTTCTGATGCCATTTGACTTGCTGATGTGCAGTAAATCCATCAGTTATGGATCAGAGAATTCTTTGTATGCCAGACATAGGTCACCTTTTTGCAGTCTGTAGGATATTGAGTATAGTGACAGGGCTTTGAGTCAGTCCACGTAAGACATGGTGATTAGGCCTTGTATCATTTTAGTAAGGTATCTCTGTGGGCATACCAGTTACTGCATGTGCCTGGACAGATACATGCAAAAGGGGGCATTATATTCTATGGCTGGACTAATGAGGCCTGAGTAAAGGGGGACATTGACATCTCTAGATGTAGATAAAATAATTTTGTTTGAATGTTGTTCTCATCACTGCACATAAAGTGGTGCAGCCTCATCTGGATTAGGAGATTATAATCAGCAATTGCTTACTGAGTTGTGGATAAAACTGGGAAATAATTAATTTACATTCCCCAATGGTAAGATAGCATAAAATGACTTTTACAACTACAGATGATACTTTTACTACATCTCAAGTGCCTACTTCTTCTTCTTTTTGGCCAGGATCTGGGTGGCACATTCAAAAGTATCTATAGTGACGCTTGCACTGCAAGCCTATGCAAGATATCAGCCCTGGTGACAGTGACAGGTATCCACCTTATACTGGGGACCCTCATATGAGTCTCCAGGCATGTTCTCCTAGTGGTACCTGTGTAACAAGTACAAGCAGACTTTTGACTCCTTAGAGCACCACTTGCTGTCCTGTCACAAAAAGTGCTATTGGACATCATGGCCATACTTAAGTCTCATACTAGAGAATTATGGCTGGCATCTCAAAGTCATGCGTATTTAAAATTTCAGCAAGAATGCAACATAAGTCAACTTAGTAGCATGATCAGTGGTAGGATAAGTCATGGCCTTCTAGCATAGCAGTGGTATAAATGTGTCTGTAAAGTGTGAGACATAGCAGAACAATGTGTGTTATGTCACCATGCTGTTGAAGATTTTGATCAACATTGCTCTTTATTACCTCCATTGGCTGAAGGCATAAATAAGAAAGGCAGTCGCCTTCTTGATATCATTGACCACAGCAGGCATACCTCTCAGCTGTCGAGATTTCTGCAGAATGTCTAGATTTCTGCCTCAAAATGTCAGTTTCCTCCTCATAAAATTTGTGGTTTTCTGGCAAATCACTGGGATGGTCTGAAGAATGAAATCCCTAAATAATGACATACATTTGAGTTCAGACTTCATATCCTTTGGAAAATGCATTTTAACACAAACCATGTTATTCTAGCTACTTTTTAAGTTATAAGACCAATATTTAAAATGGTTCCCTGTTTTTGGGCCTTTGTCCCACATTATAACAGACTTTGGCCAAATTTCTTGGGTTAACAGGTTGAAAGGTACGACAACAGGTACTCATGCAGATGTATAAAACTGTGCAACCCTCTGTGTAAGACTCTCCCCTGGATTCAATAAACTCTGTGCACGGAGTGGTTCATGTCCATGCAGCTATAGCAGTGCACCTTGCATATTCATGAAGGAGCATTGCTGTTAAGGCTAAATGGATATGAACCTTGAATGAGTGCAGGGGGCATGTTTAACTAGTGCACAGACGATGAACACACCCCCTGCACTCAGAAAGTGCCATACGGCACTTTCTAAAACTAATGCAGCAAAATATTAGAGAATTTTGCTAATATTATGCCAGTATTTCAGTGCCTGACTGAAATGAAATAAATGGGACACTGAAATACATATGGGAGCAGGAAAGCAACGCAGGGGTTATGTGACAGGTTCTGTGACACACACCCTACATTGTAAAAGTGCTGTACAACACCTCACAACCTGCTAAAGCAGGAAATGTGAAGAAAGGCACAGATGATGGGATGACAACAGGTTATGCATTAGCATGAATTTCTGAAGGATAGAAGTCTGAAAGTCAAATGTATGCCATTATTTCCTGACTGCAGTCCATGTGGACAAAGGCACAAATAATGGGGCTACAAAGCCGTAAAAATAGGGACATGTCATAAATATTGCTCTTACAAATTTAGAAAGTTGATAGCAAACAGATTATTCATTAGTATGAATTTCCAAAGGCTAGAATTCTGAAAGTCAAATGTATGCACAGTGGCGGCTGGTGACTTCAAATTAAAGGGGATCTGCGGTTGACAGCTGAATGGGTGTGGCCATTGGGAAGGGGTGTGGCTAACTAGAAAGGGTGGGGCTATGTTCAAAACCACAACAACTGGAACTTTAAATATGCTGCCCTGGGTGCCAAACCATCATTACAAGAGTCCAATCAAGACAAAATGAAGTGTAGAAGAAAAAAATATTTCAATGCATTGGCTACATGACAGCTTACTTAATATCTAGATGGAAACGCAAAAGTTGTGAGGCATGAAAAAAATAAATTACTTTTTAAATACATTACTGGAATGCCAGTCAAAATCAAGTATAAAAAAAAACAAGCAGCACTCAACTCAAACCACTTCTCCTTGCACTGCAGTTCTAATTATAATTTATATTCAGCTTTATAAAATTACCAAGTAACATGCTGAAAGCAGCAATCTCTGTAATAACCCCACTTGTAAAAATGTTTTTTATGCAAAAAAGACCTGCTGCCTGACAATAACTATCTACTTGTTTCATGGAAAAGACATGATTAAAGTAAAAAATGAACAGCAACAAGAAACAAGCTCAAGATAAATTGCTTAAAGGATTACTGCACAAGTTATGGACCACACATGATAGATTGACAGTTTAGTTTACGGGTAAAGCCTGCAAAGATGACTGCAAGTCTTCAACAAATGTAATGAGCTTCTGAAAATGCTGTAATCCTGTCCTTTATTACAAATACTTTCATATGCATTTCATTACCTAAGAAGCATAAATCAACAGTATAAAAATATGACAGAAAACGGAACATTCTGCAAAATCAAGGACAGATGAATGAGAAGCCACTGTCATACTTGTGTCTACCTTGGATGGGGAAATACTTTGCACACTTACACTGCATAACTGCTCCTTGCCTTGCTTGGACCCATCCAGAGTCACTACATGGGGGAGTGGGGTGCAACAAGTATGTCAGAATTTGAAATGTCTCTGGCTGACGGTGATGGCTCTGACACTCATGCCTCTCAACCTCAGAGCAAGAAATCTGGACAAAGCCATGCATAGAAGTGGGACACAGGCCCAAAAATAAGGACAATTTTTAAATATTGCTCTTATACATTTAGAAATATAATAGAATAGTAGTAGGTCTTGCATTAGTATGAATTTTCTGAAGGGTATGAAATCTGAAGCTCAAATATCTGCCATTATTTTTTAACTTCAGTCTTTAATGATTTGCCACTAATTTGCTAGAAAACCACAATTTTATGAAAAACAGTCCAAAATTGTGATGCAAAAGTATAAAATTGCCACACAGTACAGCTGGGAACCTGTCAAAGAAGGGAAACCTTTTTTAATATTAGTACTGTTAACTTGAGCAACTGACAAAAGAGAACCTACATGCATTTCTGAAATAAAAGTAATAACTCTGATCATTACAGTTATTTATAATTGTAAACCCTTCACATTTTTTTCCAAAATTGCCATTTTGCAAAGGGATTATTAGGGGGAGAGCAACATTGTGAGCCAAAATTGGGGACAGTTGAGAGGTTTGGATATTCTTAATTCTACAAAGCAATTTATTTGCACATACCTCTCAACCTCTTAATACAGGAAATCTGGACAAGGCCAAATATTGAGGGAACTTACAAACAGTACTAAAAATTGCTCTTGTATAAACTTAAGACAGCTGATAGAATAACAGGTCTTGCTTTAGCATGCATTTTTCTGAAGGTTATGACATCTGAAACTCAATGTCTGTCATTATTTAGTGACTTCATTCCTAAATGATTTGCCAGAAAACCACAAATGTTATGAGGAACAAACCAAAAATAAGAAGCAAAAATCTATTCATTCTGCAATAATCTGGACAGTTGAGAGATATAGTTCAGCCAGGGCTGTCTTTGAGTTTGCCGCCCTTCCCCCCACAAAATCATGGTTGAATGGAGCCTCCCCCCTGCAGCCATTCCAGTGTCCCATTCCTTGGTTATTTTGCCCCATTTACCATAAACACTGTAATGTGCATACTGCTTTACTTCTGCGATGATTTGGATTTCAATTGAAAGTTTTATTTTGCATTTTACAGCACAAAACACTAATAGATATCTGCAAAAAAAGCAATGCAGTCTCACAATGAAAATAAACTTGGCATTAAAACTTCTCTGACCTTGAAACTCACATTCATTGAAACAGCATTAAAACCCACATTCAAAGAAAATACATTTGCCAGTGGCAGATAAAGATTAACTTTGGGCTGTTTTCATATCATAGGCCTCTTGCACACAAAACATACACATGCTCCTTGATACACCTTTCTGATTGTATTAAATTATATTCCTTGTACAATACAGTACAGTTGTTAGAGGGCATTTTTAATTTGTTTTGAACATTTTTTCAGCAAACAATGAAACAAAATGCACGCACCAATGACAAAATTGCCCAATTCAGAACATTTCCATCATAAAATTCTACTCAAACTTCTACAGTCCACCAGTATCAGCAAATATGCACAATCTCTGAAGAAATAAAAGTCATCTAAATAATTCCACATTAAAGAGATCTGTAACAAATGAAGAGGTTGCTGCTAGCAAACAACTTTATATTTCATCATTTCATCTACAAATAAAGTACCTGTTGCCCTTGAGGAATAAATTGCTAGTAATATTGCAATAGGGAATGGATGGCAAACTGATAACAGGTTCATAGTTACTAGGTATCTTCGCCAAAAAGGACTGCTGCATCCAGCCTCTTTACAACACAGTACAGTATCAGCAATACATCTGCCTACTGTGGGAGAAGAACCCACAGCTTTCTGCATCAAAAGCAAGTACACTATCTGTTGTGCTATTAACAATGCAAGCTGATTCAGCATAAGCAACACTAAACTTTTGTTCCCCTGCAGCTCTCAGCTACTTGTAAAATCTACTCGACACTCAGCTGTATCTCTGAACTTTGCAGCACAAGAAATCTAGAAAATGCCAAAATTTATTGGGGGAGATAAAAGCCCAAAAACCAGGGACACATGTTAAACATTGCTTGTATAATGTTGGAAAGTTGCTAGAATAAAATGCTGTGTTACTACCATACATTTCACTGCCAAGTGTTGATCTCAGGAGCCTCTGCAAAACTGTCAGAGCAACATACCACTATGCCAAAACAGCTGTTTTGTGAAAGAGAGGAAGACTGAAACTTAAATGCTACCATTTAGTGAATTCAGTTCTCACCATAGCTGTCAACCTCTTAGCACAAAACACCTGAACAAAGACAATAATGGGGAATACAGCCCCCAAGCATATTCACTGAATTCAGTTCTCACCATAGCTTTCAATCTCTTAGCAAAAACACCTGGACAAAGCCAGTAATGGGAGAATACAGCCCCCAAACATTTTCATTGAATTCAGTTCTCACAATAGCTCTCAACCTTAGCACAAAAAACCTGGGCAAAGCCAATAATGGGAAATGCAGTCCCAAAAATAGGGCTAAATTTCAAATATCCATCTTATAAACTTAAGGAAATTGCTAGAATAAAAGGTTTTGTGTTACCATGTACTTTCTGAAGAATATGAAGTCTGAAATTCAAAGTCCTGTCATTTTTATTTGTTTAACATTTGTTAACCAGGAAAGTCTGACTTGGAACAAAAGGCGATTTTCAGCAGAGGCCCAGGGAGAAACACTCCAGACACATGTCTTTGTAAGATGGGAGGACACCAGAGCACCCAGAGGAAACCCATACAAACACAGGGAGGACATGCAGACTACAATCAGAAGGCACCCCAGCCAAAACACAAACCAGAGAACCTGTAGCTGCCAGGCAACAATGCTACCACTGCCCATTTAAGGAAACAAAAATACAGAAACCACAGATTTTATGAGGAGCAGAACAGAACAAATATGAGGCAAAAATCTAAAATTTTTTTATAAATGTTGGTGGGTAGGGAATTCAGGCTCATGCCACTTCCACCCAAGGTACAGGGTTCAAGCCCACCACCATGTATCCTAAGTTCTCTCTAGCCACCAGTATATAGAAACTGGAGCATTACACACACACACACACACACACACACACACACACACACACACACACACGCACACACACACCCCTAAACTATCTGTCGTCTAACTAGCTTCCTACTGTGACCATACAGGAATAAACACAGTCAAACATGCACACACTTATACACATGTGCACCTGAGACAACTCACCCCTCTGCATGCACTCACACATGCAGCTACACATATACTCACATCAACATATCTCCCATTGCTACCTGTATAATAGACTCCCTAACAATTACCTCTAAATTGATTTTACCCACTAGAAGTAATGATCAAACTAAATTACATAGTAGATCAGTCTGCATAAATGCCGTACCACATGCATTTCAATGGGAGAGCCCATGGCTAATTAATGCTGGCTGCTCCCCCAAAATGCTTCATAAGCATATCACTGAGCCAAAGAAAATGCCTACCATGATCGTCCTATAGACTATTTAGATCTCTGCAGTGGGCCTTTCTCTGAATCATAAATGAGGATAAATACAAGCAGTGGCATCTCATGTTAAACCTTACTGCTGGTGTTAGTCCTTTTAGTACAATGGCAGTGATTGATTTGAAGAGTGAAATGCAGTGTAAAGAATGCTTGCAATGTTTAAAAAGAAAAGGAGAAGAAAACAAAAACATGAAAACAAAAAATATGCTTTAAATTTAAAGTATCCATTAAGCTTGTGTGGAGTGCTAAAACATACAATATGTCCAATCAATGCTTACATAGTTAAGTAGTTTACAGGTACTGGTCATGACTAGTTAGAAAATATAGCTTTTGCACAAGTAAAAGTAGACAAAGATTAAATAAGTAACTACAGAAAGATATGCCTAGGAAGGGAGGAACATAGTGGGATGTTACAGAAAGTAATTATGACTTTATCTTAGAGTAGACTTAGAGGCATATAAAGAACTAAAAGAAGTCACCTGCTTCATTGCAAAAGACCTGTCTGTGCCATGGTGAACTTATTTAATAAGGATTCTTGGCTTGCTTGTCATTACACACACACAAAAAAACCCAACTAAACAAGCTTCAGCAATGATATGCTTGCTGACTAGAGATTAAATAGGATTATTTTAGTGAATGTACTACGGTAGTATTTTGTATTTGTTCCCCCTACCTCAAAGTTAAAAAAACGAGTGACTGCCCGAGGTCTCCGGTCACAAACTCAATCTTTCAAATGAACTCTGGGTTAAGCAAGGCAAAGCAAAACAGGCAAGCCAAAAAAATAAGTTCTTGTTGTTTCACTCCATAGAAAGTAACCGTTACCATCCAAAACACTGTGCTAGTAGTAGTACTGATTGTTTCTCGCTCTTCTTTTTGGGAAAAGAGCGAGAACCAATCAGTAGCCATACAGCTGTCCATGTCACAAACATGACTGCAGACGTAGCAGTCTGACCCCTCTTCTATTTTACTGTGTGGTTGGACCACATAGCTTTCTGGGCACTGATGCCTTATTCTTTCCTTAATCTGGACTGTTTTTACAACAGTCTACATTTAGACTTAGAGAGAATAATTAAAAAAAAAAAAAACTCGGAACTCGCCGAGCATGTGCAGTCTGAGTTCCGGGTCTGTGTGAGTCAGTTGGACTCACTTAGAGATGTAACCGCCAGACAGTTAATCATTATTTAAATAATTTATAAATATATATTTTTTAAACTTTTCTTTTCAACTGGGGGGGGGGGGCTGCAGTCCTGCAGTCCGATGGAATGAGCTGCCACTGGTTATTTCCTTGAGTGCAGTCCCTGTGGACAAAGCACAAATAATGGGGAATAAAGCCATAAAAATAGGGACACATCATAAATATTGCTGTTAAAAACTTAGAAAGTTGATAGAAAACAGGTTATGCATTAGCATGAATTTGCAAAGGATAGAAGTCTGAAAGTCAAACGTATGCCATTATTTCCTGACTGCAATCCTCATTGACTTGTCAGAAAACCATAATATTCACTATATAACATAATAATATAATAATAATATAATGATTTTTTTTCCATGCTAAGAAATGTTTAAGCATAGCTGAGCAGGTGTGCACATTATGGCCCTCCGCTTAGCATTGCTTAAACATACCATAAAAGATAAATAAAAATATACAATTCAAGCTCCCAAACTGAGATAGTGTAGTGGTTAGAGGCCCAATGGCTTTCCATGCAGGCATTCATGGTTCGAGTGCCAAGACAGGCAAGTTATTTTTATGTGAGAAAGCAGTGTTAAAATTATTTTTTCAATGTAAATTATGTAGCAACTGTTTTTTGTCAACCAGGGTAGTGTAGCTGGTGTAAAATGGAAGTGTGAGTGCATATATCATTTGAAATTACCCATGTATACACAAGTGTCGCATACAGTATAGTCAGACCCCTTGCTAATGTAATGAAAGCATATAGAGGGATGTCATGTAAAGTAAATCATATACACCTACTAAATGAAGTCCTTATTCTGATTTTTAAATGAAAAGTAAGCAATTGTCAGCAATGCTCAGCTATGCTTACCAGGTTTAAGCATCATGTAGACATGATTGCTAAGCAGCAGGTAGCTTAGCTAAGCAGATATGTACACTAAGTAGTGCTCAGCAATTACCCCTTTAAGCACTGTTCATCTCAGCTTAGCAGATTTGTGCATTGCTTAGTGGAGCTTAACATGTTTAAAATGATTCAATGACAGCAAAGGGCAGGAATATCACCTTATTTAAACTGTGCAGGTGGGAATACAGCCAGAACCTGTTTAGCTTTTGGGCGCAGCACTGGAGCATTCAGGAGTCCAGGGTCTTCGCTGGACTCTTTGTAGAAAACCAGGAGAGGAGAGACTGCTGCAGGGCCAGTACCAGGGCTCACAATACAAAGTGGAGGCCTGGGACCATCTTGCGTATGATCTCACCAGTGCTACTGGCATCACCCTGGACTGTTGAGCAGGTATGGCACCACTATGCTGTCCTATAGCAGAGGAAGGGGCACTCTTTGACCAGTAGATCCAAGATGCATGGGCACGGAATGCTCCAGTAGTGAGTAAATATCAAGTAGTTTGTAGCAAATACTAGCCTGAGAATGTGATAGACAGGTATGCATAATGTTTGTTTTTCTCCCCTACAGCTGCAGCAGAGAGGGCTATGAATGTAGAAGCCCATGCTGACAGACTGCTGAGGCTGCACCAACAAGCTGGTGAGTACAAATCTATTTTGCAGTATATTGTTCAAACAGCTAAGAGGGAGTACATTGCTTACTGCTAGTATGTATACTGTTACTGTGTGAACTGAATAAATAAAAAAAGTTTGACCAACTAATACTGATGTGCAATAAAGATGCCGACAAAAAACTGTTGTGTTTATTCTAGTATGTTGTTATAGACATATAGAATGCATACAGGTTCTTCACAGCAAATGTGGCTGTGACAGCATACATTAACTGAGGTAGTTGTGTAAACCAGCTGTAAGAAAAACTGTAAATGGTGGAGCTGTAAAACCTAGATATAACTGAAATGTGAAATATATACTGCACTAAGCTCTGAACCCTGAATAGTAATGTGTAAAATTTCAAAGTGTGTTCCATCCAGCATTGCCTTGTGTTAACCTTTTCTTTCCAGATTGTAGTAATCCAAAGGACTAATGCAGACTGCAATAACTATCTGTCATGCATGCATCACAGGATTACAAGTTCAGACTGTCTAACTAAGGGAATATAGGTTCTTAGGTTCATAAGTTGGTAATAGACTATCAGCCCTAGGGCCTATACAAGCCTAGCCATAACAATTCCCTGGCTATTTCATCCCACACTATTTACTTCCCTGGATCCCTGTCTAGCAGGGTGACTGACGTGATCCCCGGGGTGAATTTCCTTTCTCCCATCCAATCATCAAGGTTCCTTTTGAAACCAGTGAAACAAGAAACAGCAGTTTCCCAGTAGCTCAGTGTGATGTGAATTAGCTTAGTTGTTAACTTTGCCCACCCAGACATGGTTCAAATCCAGGGAGTGGTACTAAGATTTGTGTATATCTACACACAAGGAAACAGGAATAAATGTAAAAACAGTCAGGTAGTGTTAACATACATTTTCTCTATAGGTTGTACAGGTAAGGAAGTGTTGGTAGTAGCTGTATGAAGGGTATACTAATAAACTGTGTACAACTGTTGAAGTGTCCCACCACATGCCTGCAAACGACAGCAGGATAGGTACATACAACATGCACTCATCCCGATACATGTCTTTCAAGTGTCATGCTGTCATGGCTAGTGGTCACTGCTGCCAATAACCCTGGACACAGTTAGGAAACCAGTTGAAGTATGCCAGTAGCATGCTCACAAAACAGCACTTCAGGGTACCCGTCCTGTGCCAGATATGTAACCCTGACATGAGCAAGTCCCCTCTAGGTATGTACCCAGAGTTGTCGCAGTTTGCCCCATACCTTTCCAGGCTGACAGTTTAATAGGTATGTTTGGGCTACAGAAGCTATGGGCCATAGGCAGATGTAAAAGGAGGGCAGACCCATAGAGTATTGAGCACCACTGTTGTGGAAAATAGAAGCATAAATAGTTGTTTATGGACTTTTTGTCTCTCTCCCCACCCCTCATCCAGATCAATATTAAATTCATATATTATGGGTATGTTTTACTCCAAACCTAATGTTGGGACTTGTGTTCTATTATTGTTCATATATTTGATTGGTTGAATGTTAACATACCTTGTTCAAATACCATTGTTGGTGGCCTGTTGCCGTCAATGTTACTGGCATGCTGTTATGATGCATACTGTTGTTCCATTTGCTATGCAACTGTTTCAAATCTGTTTTATGGGGTTAATTGGAACACCCATGCATGCTGTTATAACTAATCTGGAAATGTGCCATTCATGAATAACCAACATATTCTTTAAAACCTCAACACCATAGTACATTTGGGAAGGCAGATCCTGATGGATCTGCCTGTCCCACTTTATCTGGCCATGGCACCAGGCCCCAGCATCTCTGGGACCCAAACTGAGCCTTCCTCATCTGCTGGTCCTGCATCACCTTTGGGTGGAACTGCCTCAAGGGATGGAGCCCATCCCCCATGGTAGCGTGCACGGACAAGAGCCTGTCACCTGCAGTCACGTCCGGGGTTTGGTGCACAGTGCCATCAGAGCAGAGTTGGGTGGGCAGCTGTGCCAGATTGAGGGTTGCCTGGTGAACGTCGAAGGGCAAGCCACCCCTCCTGTCCAGCCTCCAGTACAGCCACATTTGGGGCCATGAAGGAGCAGTGGTGACTGCCCATGGGTGAGGACATCAGTCCCACTGTAACCATTTGGGGGCTCATGGGCTTTAGATTTCCAACCACCCTCCCAGTCAAAGGTGTTTACTCCCTTCATGTGTCATATACCATCCCGTCTGCTGTCTTGTCTGTCTGCAAATGCAACCTATCCCACCCAACCTACCTCCCCAAACATACCTACAGCCATTCCCCAACATCCCACTCTCACCTTAAAAAAAAAGGCCATCTGTCTTGCAAAAAAAAAAAATGCCCCATACATAGCTCTACATTTTGCCCCATGTACAGTGAAACTAATCAAACAACCCACAGTGTGCCCCCCACACCCGACCTACTTAAATATATCAACTCTGAGACTGCACCACAGTGGACTTAATTGCAAAGCTGCAGAAACGGCCCACTGAATTCTTTCCCTGGGAAAGAATTCAATGTTCCGCGGCTTCAATATTCTCAGTCTTCGATATTTCAGATTTGATGTTATAACATTTGAAGTTTTTACACTTCGATGTTATGACATATATATATATATATATATATATATATATATATATATATATATATATATATGGGTCTACTTTAAAAGACCGAACCGACGATTCCCCGACACGCGGAAAACGAAGACCAAATGACCGACAGGTAAGTTTACCGACAGGGTGATTTGCCGACAGCAGAAAGACCGACAAGGGTAATGTGCGATCGCGACTCGGTAAGTGTGCGACAGTGACGGCGTTAGGAGCGGTGAGGTAAGTGTGCAATATTGTGGGATTTTGGGTTAGGCTGTGGGAAAGGTGAGTGTGTGTTAGTGTCGGAGTTAGGGTTCAGGTAAGGTAAGTGTGTGATAGTGAGGGACTGTAGTTTAGGGACGGGTTAAGTGAGTTAGGTTTAGGGTGCAGGTAGGTGAAGTGTGCGATAGTGTCGGAGCTTGGGCTAGGGGTGGGTTAAGTGAGTTAGGGTTAGGGTGCAGGTAGGTGAAGTGTGCGATAGTTTCGGACCTTGGGCTAGGGGTGGGTTAAGTGAGTTAGGGTTAGGGTGCAGGTAGGTGAAGTGTGCGATAGTGTCGGACCTTGGGGTTAGGGGTGGGTTAAGTGAGTTAGGGTTAGGGTGCAGGTAGGGTGAGTGTGCGACAGTGTCGGACCTTAGGGTTAGGGTTTGGGTTAGGGCTAGTGGGTATGCTATGTAGTGTGATGTGTTGTTTACGTTCTGTGTGTCGGTGTTATGGTGTTCGGTGTTTTGCGTTGTCGGTTTTGTGTGTTGTCGGTTATCTGGCGTCGGTGATTTTTGTGTCGGCGAAGTAGCGTGTCGGTCTTTCAAAGTAGACCCATATATATATATATATATATATATATATATATATATATATACACAGATATATCTCCAGATATAATATATGTGTGCGTGTGTGTACATATACATACAAATATACATATATATTCATACAGAGAGATATATAGACAGATAAACAACGTCATACTGCAACAAATCTGCAGAAATCCTTACAAATGGGGGGGGGTAAAGGGCAAACAATAGTGAGATATTTGAAATATGGCTGTCATACATGTAGAAGTCTGTTAGAGTGGCATGGTGTGCCTTAACATACAATGCCAGACAGATTCCAGGTCTGAAACATAAATGAATGTCAAAATTTACTTATGTCAATGCTCACATCATCCCAGTGATTTCTCAGAAACCTATAACTGTTGTGGCCAGCAGACACAACATATGATCCACACATCAGGACAGTGTCTAGACATCTGGACAGTGGAGAGGTATGACAGCAGTCATGTAAAAGGAAGGAAAAACCTATGACAGCCACCAATTATGTCACCCAGCACCTTTTGAACCACAGTAAGACCAACACGACACTAAGCCAAATCAGCTCTGGGCAATTACCCATGTATATCCAAATATATCATGCACTACAGGGATGGAACTGTAGGGAAAAGCAGATAGTGGTGCATAAATGTCCACCCACAACCATTTGCACCACAGTCACAGCAACATACCAGTACTCCAAATGAATTCTAAAGTAGAATGACTGAACAAACATATCCTGATTTCCACTCACACAATACACTGACATATCCTGGCCCAACTCACAGTGTTCTGGGAATCATGAGATGTTGTAGAACCTTTCTCAGTCTGGCTCTACAAACATACACACCTGATAGATCACCAGCAGCTGTAGCAGCATGCACAGTCAGATTGAAAAAGGATCTGTGACACTCACATCTGCTACTCTCCATACCCAGACAAACAAACATCTACACACAACACTGCTACACAGTCTTGGAAGTCACTTTACAATGGTCAGACATAGCTCTCATATATACAGATTTCCACAGAATGTCCAGGGTGTGAGACCATATTCATGGCCACTGCCACATACCACTTCCAGAAGTCTGCTAAGTCAATGGGATGATACCTTGAATGCAGTCAATAAATAGTGATATCATATACCTCTGACTCTCTTACTGTAAGAAATCATGACCAAGCATAACATACTTGGGGACAGGGGGCTGGAAAGAGGGAGATATCCCAGATAATGGTGTTACAAACTGAAACAGTTGACAGTGTCACAGGCTTTGCTGTAATATAACATCCCTAAAGGATATTGATGTCTGAAACACCAATGGATGTCAACACTTACTGACTACAATCCTCACATTATCCTACTGCTTCCACAAAAACAGACATCTGAGGAGCAGACCAAACATAACATGCGAACCCCAGGGCAGTCTGTGGACATCAGGACAGTTGAGAGGTATGTCAGAGACATATCACTGTCAGACGTCAAGTCACACAGAAAATGTATATCCAGATAAACCCTGTTAAACTAGAAACCTTCTATGTGTATAACAGCACTACTGACTTGCAATCTGTACCCAATTCTGGAGCTTTGTTCCCCATGTTGTTGAGCTGTCTGCACATGTCCTCTCCTGAGAGGTATTCCCACCTACTGTCTGTGAAGCTGTAGTACCCACACTTCCATAATGTCCTCCACACAGGCAAGGAAAAGGGGCAAGGCACACATGAAGATCATAATTATAGCACTGTTTTGCTATGGCATTGTCAAATGGAAAGACAACACAGCTGCTCAGGATGCAAGTCACAAGTGGGAGACACCAATTGGTGCACAGGCCGTCACCTGCTCATGAGCAGTACCTACAAAAGGTAAGCTGCTGCTTATGCAACACAGGCTTCAACCCATCTACAAAAAGATGGACTGGGACTACACAAATCTAACCAATTGCATTTTTGTGAGGGAACTCCTGAGCATTATAACATGTATGTCAATCATGTAAGCATGTAATGAAATGCAGAAGGGGGGATGCAATGATGTCAAATGGGACATCAAACACTAGGCAACAACAAGACCTGATGGACTCACATGCTGCTGTTCAGCACCTATAGCCATTTCTGATTGCCCTGCCTGCAATGACATGGAGCACATCTCTGGCCCCTGAGTTACGCCAGCAAAGGACAGCTCATGTATGATTACTAATGGAGTTTCTGTTGTCCGATA
Organism: Protopterus annectens; assembly: GCF_019279795.1. Taxonomy (NCBI): domain Eukaryota; kingdom Metazoa; phylum Chordata; order Ceratodontiformes; family Protopteridae; genus Protopterus; species Protopterus annectens. The sequence goes on along the minus strand of NC_056744.1, from coordinate 1,329,448,465 downwards.
CTGAGTGTGTCACTGGTAAGCCAGCTACCTGGGATGTTGTGATTAGGCTTATGTCACCTGTGAATGTTACTCTGATACATATGCTTGTCTTACAAATGTAATAGATGTACATAGGGTGTGTGCATATTACATGACAGGTGCAGATGTGTGTATTGAACTGTATGCCAACTGTCCAGAGTTTTGCAGACTGACCACATGTCTGCCTTATTTTTGTAGTCAATGCCTCAGACACTTGTGTATTGTCTGGCACATCACTGGGAACACATTAAAGACTGAAGTCATAACAAATTAGCATACATTTCATTGTCAGATGTCATATCCTGCAGAGTACACCTGTGAATGTGACACTGATTTGCTGGCAAATAAGTGTGTTTCAGCTAGATTCATAAAGTGACACTATTTACTGGCCTTTGCCCACCACTTATGTGTGCCTTTGTGCAGATGTCTTACTCTAACAGGAGCTAGGTGTCTTACTATGACACCCATGTCAATGCAAGTGTACTTTGTCCTGTAGGAGGCTGAAATTTGTGCAGTCACTGACACCTGCTTTCAAGCTGTGGAGAGCACACCAACCTTGCCAGGTCACTCATCCCATGATACGTTTAGACCACAAATGGAGGCCCGAAAAGCCAAAGGAGGTAGAGTGTTGAACATTAGCATACACATACACACCTTCAGGCTGGTCAAAGAGTATGTCGCAAGGGAGACATCACCTAGTGCAGTTAACAGTTAACAAAACACCAACTCAAATCATAACTAGCTACAGGCCTCCAACCATGATTATGGATATCCACGACACCTACTGGGATCTGCTGGAATCTGTCAGGATTCAATCATCTACCCTGCTCTTGGGTGACCTCAAATACCCAACCATAGTCTGCCTGACCTATACCACCTGAACATGAATGCACATAGATTTGTCGGCTTTGTCAATGGCAATGCAGTGGATCAGCCAGTCAACAGTACTAAGGCAGGTGGGAATCTCATGCACCTGGTCCTAACTGACATGAGTACCCACTGTAGCACTCCTACAGTGCCATCCCCCTTGGTAATATCTGACCACATAGTTATCACTGTTCAGGTCACCATCTCCCCTGCCCCCCCTTTAGAGTGTCAAACAGAATGAACTGTACACAAATGACTATAAATCCCTGCAGAGCAGGTAGAAGTAGATGTACATCCAGCATCACATTTCTTGGAACTAGCAGCAGTGTCCAGGCCCACACTACAATACTATGTGGGCACCCACATAGCTGTATGGACTCAGCAGTACCTGACAGGACAAAATCATCTCCCTCAAGGTAGGGAAACCACCTATGTTGGACAGCAGCAATACATAAATACCATAATATGTGGAAACAATTGCTGGATGGGCCAAGAAGGAATAGATGCCTCACTGGAAGCAATCTCACCTTGGTCTGTACAAGCAAATAAGGGCACAAGTGATGTACCCTAAGGCTGTCTTTGAGTGCAAATCAGACACATCCACCAAGGCAAATCACTAGGCCTTCCACACATGTGTCTGCAATTCCAGAGGCAACACACAAATGTGCTTTGTAGTGGTGGTCAATAACACCACATGCCCATATGGCATAGATATAGGCAACCAGCTGCAGACAGGTAAAGTGTAAACACCACCCTCCTGTCCCTCCAGTGGTACACATGTGCATGTGCAGCACCTGCCCCCCTCCCCTCATCATCAGGAAACAGGTCTGTAATGCCCTCATAAAGGCAACACACAGATGTCTCCATAGTCATGATACCATCCCTGGCTACATCCCACATGAACACAGGCATGGGCTCTCAGATCCAATCTGCACTGCAGTCAACAACAGCCTGAGCACCGGTGTCATCCCATCTGCACAGAGGATAGCCACTGTCATCCCTATACACAAAGGTGGAGCAATCCACCAACCCAGCCAATATGATGCACATCAACCTAACTAGCCTGCTCTGCAAAGGCATGGGAGGCAATATAAAGGACATTATGAACAGGGGCATCAGTAACATCAAAATACCTGGACCCACACACCATGGTATTGTCAAAGGGAGATCAGGCCTGTGAAACCTGATTGCCCTCTCTGCAGTGGTCAACAAACACAGGGATGAGGAGAAGATGGTGAGCCATGCCTACCTTCACCTAGCCCAATTCTCTCACACCAATCCCTAGGTGGACAGGATACATAAGCCTACATAGCTAGGCATCATCCTGTAAGTTACCAGATGGGTAGCTAACTTTCCTAATGATAGCAGCCACTCAGTCAAAGTAGTAAAAGCCACCACTGATAGTAGATTCATCCACAATGGTGTACCTAAAGGATCAGCCTGGAGGCCTCTACTGCTTGAGATATATGTATCTGAGGTACAGGACAATAGCAGTAGTCTGTGGCTGACCAGGTATACACGCTGACCACTGTCTTACATCCCCCCATCCCCCAAGAGGCAGTCACCCAATTACTGACTGGTACAAGAAGCATTACCACAAACGGAATGCCAGAAGAGCCATCAATCCCCCTGCTGTGGCAGATGTCATCCACACTAAGTATTACAGTAATAATGTACTGCACATGCAATCAGGTGTGAGGTGACTTGTGCACTGAGGTTGGTAGCAACCTAACAGTTTCCCACCATGTGGGCACCATTGTACAGAAGGCCTTCTACATGGCTCACTTTACAAATATGGGTATGTCATAAGTAGGCCATATTTAGTTGTAAAGTGAGCAGACCTCTAGAGTACTGAGCAGTACTGTTGTAAAAAAAGTGGACTATGCAGTTGTTAATGGACATTTCTTCTCTCCCCAACTCTAATCTGCATTACTAATTATTATTCATATACTACAGGTATGTTGTTACCAAATATAATGTTGGAACATGTGTTACATTATTGTTCATATAATTAACTGGTTGCGTGCTAGCATACCTTGTTTAAATACCATTGTTGGTGGCCTGTTGCCTTCATTGTTACTGGCATGCAGTTACAATGTTTACTGTTGTTCCAGTTATGCATGTGTTCTGTTTGCTATGCAGCTGTT
>NC_056744.1:1329432933-1329440433 GCF_019279795.1 Protopterus annectens | reverse complement strand
TTCGAGGTTTATGGTTTCAAGAAAGGAAAGAAGGGCGGTCATGGTGCTGTAGCCAGGGTGGAAGCCGTGTTGGGTAGGGGAGAGGAGATTGTTTAGTGTTAGCTGTGCCATGAGTTGTGCTTGTATTGTTTTCTCTAGTATTTTAGAAAGAGGAAAGGATGGCAATAGGCCTGAAGTTGGTGGCATCAGTATTTTTGCCACCTTTGTGGAGGCAGATGATGTAAACATGGTGCCAGATAGCAGGGATGTATAATTATTGTATGGATCTATTTATAAGAATAGAGATGGGATAGGCAATGCTATCTGCAGATTGTTTGAGGAAGGTGGGTGGAAGGTTGTTGGGTGCATTGTAACAGGGTTGGAGTTTGAGGAGAAGTCTTTTTGTAGTGCTTGTGGGGATGGGCTTGTAGCAGAAGGATGTGGAGGAAGGTTGATGATTGGGGTGGTGGTTGGGGCAGGAGGGGGTGGTGGTGGAGGAGGGGGTGGGAAGGAAGCTTACAGTTTAGCTATGCAGTCTATGAAGAATGAGTTGAACTGGCTGACTGTTTCAATGTTGGAGAGGTCGGGGTTTGGGCTGGGGTTTTCTTTGTTGCCAGAATGCAGCATGGATGAGATGGAGTCCCAGAATATTTTGGGATTTGTTAAGTACAAGGACTGGAGTTTGGAGTAGTGGGCTTTGCAGTCTTTCTTTCAGCATACATGTTCTGAAGGATATGAGGTCTGGAATTGAAATGATGTAATGATTTATTGACAGAAATCCTTAGATCATCACAGTTATTTACCAGAGAAATTAGAATAATTTGTGGAACACAGACAAAATATGAGCAATAAACCTGGATGTTCTGCAACAATCTGTCCAGTTGAGAGGTATGCTCCAAACCCCCTAGTACAACAAATTTGGACCAAGCCTGACAAAGTGTGGGGAGAAAGCCATCAATATAGGGACATATTTGAAACACTTGATTAGATACGTTGAGACAGTTACTACAGTAACACCGTCTGTTCTAACATATATTGACTGAAATAGCACACCTCCAAGACTCAATTTTTTCTCATTAGTTAGTGCCTGAAATCCTCACATCATCCCACTGATTTGTCAGACATACACAACACTTATGGGGACCAGACCAATGATATGAGTCAGACAACTGGACATCCTATGAATATCTGGACATAACATGACATTAGGGAAAGTACATTGAGCTGCTTAGCATGTCACCAAGCACCATCCAAACTACAGTCAGACTGACACAACACTACCCCAAGTCAGCTATGGGGAATTACACATGCATTTGCAAATATATCAGGCACCACAGGGATGTAACAGTAGTGAAAAGCAGTCAGTGGTGGTGAGACTGCGTACCCACAACCGATTTCACCACAGTAACAGTGACATACTGGTAAGCCAAAGGAACAGTAGAGTATAATAACTGACTGAACATAAATATCATGTTTGACACTCACACACTACCCCTACATATACTGCCACAAGTCACAGTGTAGTCTGACTCCTGCAGTGGTACAGAACATGTCTTAGTCTGCCCCTACAAACATATACAGCTGATAGACCACCAGAACTGGAGTAGCATGCACAGTCAGATAGAAAAGGAGCCATGACACTTAAATGTACCCCCTCCCTACACAGCACAACAAACATTTACACACTACACTGCTACACAATCCTGACAGTCTGTTAACAATTGCTACACATACAGAGACCCCTCAACTGTACAGATTCCCACAGAATTTCAAGGCTCTGTCCTCATATATATGTCCTCTTCCTCATAACATGTCCAGCATTCTGCTACATCATTGGGATGATATCAGGAAAGAAAGCACTAACTAATGATATACCATACCTCTTACTGCATGACATCTGGAGAAAGCCTGACATAACTGGGGGACAGAGGCCCAAACACAGGGTCATAATTGAAATATTGCTGTTATAAACTGAGAAAGTTACAGGGTTTGTTGTAACATATCTTAACTGAGGGATATGAAATCAGAAATGCAAATGGAAGTTAGCATTTACTGACTGCAATACCCAGGGTATGCTACTAATTTGCCAAGGACAACAGCGGTTGGAGGAACAGACCAAACATAAGAGTCAAACCTTTGGCCATTCTGCAGATAGCTCTGCAGTTGAGAGTTATGTCAACCACATAACACTGTCAGACTGAGACCCATGCAGAATATCTATGTCCACACAAAACCTGTTAAACTAGCATGAATCCAAATGTATAACAGCAATACTCACATTATGTCCCTAAGTCTGGGACCTTTTCTCCCATTTTGTTGGTCTGTCTCCACATGTTTTGTTGTAAGAGGTATTTCCATCTACCCTCTGTGATGCTGTTGTTCACACACCTCCATGATGTCCTTCTCACAGGCAAGGAAAAGGGGCAATGCGCACATGATGTACTCAATTATAGGAGTGTGTTGCCATGCCATTTTTATAGGAATAACAACACAGCTGTTCTGCATGCAATTAGCAAGTGGGGGACACCAATTGGTGCAAAGGCCATCACCTGCTCATGAGCAATACCTACAAAAGGCAAGCTGATGCCTATGGAAAATAGCTCTATACCTCTACATGGGTAGACAGAGAGAGAGAGAGACACAGAGACAGAAACAGAGACAGTAACTGGAATCCAAATCAATAATACTTGGGAGAAAAGGTATTTCAAACAAGTAAGCATGTAATGGAATGCAGTAGGGGGTATGCAATAATGGGATACAGGATGTTAAACAAATATGTCTCAACAAGACTTGCTGTACTGACATATTGCTGATCAGCACCTATGGCCATAGCATCTGGGCCTGTATGCAGTGACATAGATCACAGCTGAGGCCCCTAAGTCGCCCCAGGAAGGAATGGCTCACATATGACCACTACTGGAGTGTCTGCTGAACAATAATGACTGTGACACTGCTAGGCCAGCAACTGGGATGTCATAGATATCCATATGTTACTTGTGAATACAACTGTGATATACATGTTTGTCTCACAAATCTGAGAGACCTATACAGGGTACTTGCATAGTAAACTACTGTTGCAGACATGTGTGTTGAACTGCATGTGATATATTGAGCTCATACCATTCATCTGTCCAGTGTTATGCACACTGGCCATATGTGTGCCTCACACATTTGTAGTTATTTACTTACAGAGTTGAGTTGTGTTATGTCTGGCAAATCATTGGCAAATCTGTGAAGACTGACATTAGAACATGCTAGCATACATAAGAGTGTTGGACATCCCCCAGGGTATTTCTGTGAATGCAAAGGCTACTGTGCTATCAAATGACTTAAGTGTGTTACAACAATATTAAGAAAGTGTCACTAATTTTGGGCCATTGCCCCCCATGTATGTGTGGCATCAACCAGATGTCCTGCTCTAACAGGTTGAGATGTATGACTGAGCAGCAAGAGTGTAAATACAGTGTGCCATACTGACATATAACAGAAATGTATTTCAGGTATTACCTGTACACATGTATGTATGAGTAGGTAAACCTGGAAGCCTCATAACAACAGACATGTGATGAAAAATGTCAGGTAAATAAGTTGTACATGTTGTACACATGTGTAATCTTAGTTTCCGTGCATCCAACAGACATAAATTTCTACAGATACTGGTTGCTGAATTGCCCTGACACAGACGTGTACTAGAATAAGCATGATTATCAGGTTAAAATTGGAGAGGTGTCCAACTGTTTCATGACCTTGTGCTCATGACTACTACAAACTGCTGTATGAGCACCTACATAAGTGTATGGGCTCAGCAATACCTCACTTGTAAAACCTGCCTCCACCAAGGTAGAGTAATCCCCTTTGCTGAACAGCAGCAATACACAAACCACATAATTGGTTGCTATATTGGCTGTACAGGGCCAAGTAGGAGTGGGCACCTACTTGGAAGTCAACCTTTGTCTGAATGAGCATACAAGGTCACAGGTGAATTACTGTAAGGCTAACTATGAGTACAAACCGGACACATCCACCAAGGCCAATCACAATGCCGTCTTCACATATGTCTTCAATCTCAGAGGGAACAACCCACCCAGCCCTGTAATGATGGTCAGTCACATCGCATACACACACACCATAGCTATAGCCAAATTGCTGCAATCAAGTTAAGGGCAAACATTAGCCCCCTGTCCCACTATCAGTATAGGTGGATATCCACAGTACCCACACCCCTCCCGTCATCATCAGGGAGCAGGTGCATAATGCCTTTTCAAAGTCAGCAAAAGTAAGTCTCCATGGGACCTGATAACAGTCCTGGCTGCTTCCTACATGAACTCAGGCTCCATTAAACACTGTACACAAGCAAAGCCTGAGCACCACTGACACCCCATCAGCAAGGTAGATGGCCACTGTCATCCCTGTTTATAATGGTGAATGACAAATGGTGAGTTATGCAATGTACTGGCCCTCTTTGGGGGAAACATGACACATTAGGACCAGGAGTGCAATGCAGGTTCATATTAGATGACAGGGGTATGATGTGACTGTAAGTGATGGCTAATGATAGTCAATGGTGATGTGCAGGTTCTGTAAATAACTTTGACCAATGTATGAGGTCCTGTGATGTGTTTCCCTGTTTATGTCTTCCAGGTGACATGCAGCGGCAAAGGCAACCACCATATACTGCAGCTGAAAATGCAGCCATCACGGGTGCCATCATCCAGCACCATGGGGTGTATTTTGGCCATGGCCAAAGCAATCTGCATGAGTGGACCCACCCTGTGGGATGACCTTGTCCACAGAGTTAACAACTTGGGCCATCATGGATGCACATACGATCAGGTCAGGCATCAGGCAACTGACCTGATACGTTCTGCCTGGCAAAGGGCTGCTGCTGTGGCCAGGGACTCTACCACTACAGGTAGGGATCCTGCCACACAGGCCCACTTACAGCAACAGAGGAGCTCCTTGCCAACCTTTAGGCAGCCCCCACACACCAGCCAAGCCAAAAAACACAAGTTGTGGAGGTGGGTGGCACCAAGCAACAGGCGAGGAGTTTCCAGGTAAGGCCACAGTGCACATCAATTGAACACTGTAGCAGTCATACTGGATTCTGTAGAGTGTCTAGATGCATATGTCAGGTCAAACTGCATTTGTGGGTGGGGTTTTCTAATGCACTGTACTATCAGAGCGTGTACTATACATGTGCAGAAAAGTAGCATTCATCTTGTACCAATGCCAGATGTGAGTCTGCTGACAATACCTCTCCCCCACAACTACATAGGTCCCTCTGGTCTGGATGTGAGACAGCAACCTGAAGCCGGTGAGTATGGGAATGTCCTGTTGTGGCTCACCAGTACCCCAGGCATGTTAAGGTCATGCATGCTACCATGCACGCAACTGTCACTCTCAGCCATATTGTAATATGTGCATGTTCACTTGTGGTGGGGTTAACTGCATTGCATCACAGTGGTCATCACATGGCCTATTTGCAGGAGATGTAACATATGTGTAGCATACCTCACAACCTGTCATTGCAAGAAATCTGGACAAAGACTGACAAAATGGGGGGGAACAAAAGCTCTAAATTAGGGACATATTTTAAAAATTAGTCTTAAACAGTGCATATAAAAGGTATACACACCCCTGTTAAAATGCCAGGTATTTGTGATATACAAAAATGAGACCACTATAAAACATTTCCAAACTCTTCCAATGTGTCATGTGACCTATAACTCGTACAATTCAGATGTAAAACAAACAGACCTGTTAGGGGAACAGTTATAACAAATATAAAATGTACAATAAGCTAGATGCATAAGTGTGCACGGGCTGAAGCTAATATTGTGTTGAAGCAGCTTTTGATATAATTACAGCATTATGTCTTCTTGGGTACACACTTATCATCAATTACAGAGACTTTTTGATTAACACCAAATAACAGTCAGCTGTCCTACAAGGATTTTCCTGACATTTACCAGTTGCCTGCTACAGCAACAGTCATGGTTCGCATAGAGCTTACAAAGTATCAAAGGGATGTCATTGTTGAAAGGTGTCAGCCCATAGAAGGGTACAAAAACACTTCCACAGCATTACATATATCATGGAACACAGTAACGACAGTCATCAAAAGGTGGTGAAAAAAACATGGCATAAGTGACATTGCAAAGAAGTGGACAGCCCTCCAAATGTGTTGTAAGACAAGACCCATACTGGTCAGGGAGGCTGCCAGGAGACCTACAACAACACTAAAGGAGTTGGAGGAATCTCTGGCAGGTACTCTTTGTGTACTACATGTGACAACAATCTCCCATATTCTTCACATGTCTGGCCTCTGGGGTTAGGTTGGAAAATGAAAGCCTTTTCTCACACAGAACAACATCCAGGTCTGGCTGCATTCTCAAGAATAATATATCAGGTCTCCCGAAAGCATGTGGGAAAATGTGTTATGGTATAGTGAGACCAAGGTTGCACTGTTTGGTCACAATTCCAAAAAAATTGTTTTGCACAATAGTAACACTGTTCATCACCAAAAGAACACTATCCCCACAGTGAAGCATGGTGATGGCAGTGCCCTGCTTTGGGGTTGCTGTCTATAAGCTGGAAGTGGGCCTTTAGCCAAGGTGGATGGGATTATGAACAGTTCTACATACCAGTCCCTTTTTGCCCAAAATCTTCAGGTGTCTGCTAGAAAGCTGTAGATAAAGAGGAATCTCACCTTTCAACATGATAATGACCCAAACTGTACATCCAAATCAGAAAAAGAATAGCTTCACCAGAAAACTATCTACATTTTGGAATGGCTCAGCCAGAGTACACACCTACAGCCAATAGGAAATCTGTGGGGTGCCCTGAAGAGGGCTGTGCAGAAGAGATGCCCTCACAATCTGACAGAGTTGGAGGGCTTCTGCAAAGGAGAGTGTGCAAATATTGCTAAGTCAAGATGTCCCATGCTGATAGACACATTCCCAAGAGGACTGACTGATGTAATCAAATCAAAATGTGCTTTAACAAAGTATTAGTTTAAAGGTGTGCGGACTCATGCAACCATCCTATTGTACATAATTCATTTTCTGTATGTTACCCCTAACCGATGTGTTTGTTCTTCAATTGGATTGCACAGGTTATAGATCCCATTAAAGGTGGAAAACATTATGACATGATTTATGTGGTCTTATGTTATATATCAGAAAAGCCTGGCATGTTAATAGGGATGTGTACACTTATTATATCCACTATAAGCTTAGAAGGTTGTTAGAGTAACCAGTTATGTTTTAACATACATTTACTGCAGGTTTTGAAGTGTGAAACTCAAATGATGTCATTAATTAGTGATCCCAGTCCTCAGACCATCCCTGGAATGTGCCAGACAAACACAGGATTTATGAGGAACAGACCAGAAATATGAGCCACACATCTAGACATCCACTGAAACTCTGTACAGTTGAGAGGTATGTTCTGTAGGAGTTGCCACTGTGCAATACAGATGAACAGCAATAATGTGTACATAGCTACAGCGTGTGCTAGGAG